>NC_142812.1:11546717-11588275 GCF_049724085.1 Artemia sp. Qi Xiang Cuo | reverse complement strand
CACTTGGTGATATTAAATTATAGTCATTTTTGCCCCTCTGGTTTTTCTCTTTATCATGTATCTCAAAACTGTTGCTCCGTTTAATAATTTCCATTTGTATTATCGATTAAAACACAGTGGGTTATTTTTATACAACCATGTATATATACAAGTATTGATAGTCAATTAGATCAACTCTAGCAACTCTGGTGTTTCTCTTGCTCCCGTATTTAAAAAAATTTGCTCCGTTTCATATTTGCCATTCACATTATATTTTCACAAAATGCTGTTTAATATAATACATGTATATTACATGTGAAATGTAGATATTATATTTGATTAACATGCGCACATCTGTTGTCTGTATATTTTATTATTTTAATTACGTGAGATCATTAGAAAATGAGACAATAGTATTATCGATTAAAAATATGTTGGTTATTTTACCCAAACATATAAATGTTGAAATATTGATAGTATATTAGATCAACTTTAGCAAAGCGGGTTTCTCTATTTATCCCGTATTTAAAACCGTTTACTGAGTTTAAGATTTGCCCTTGGTAGTATAATTTCAATAAATACGGGTTATTTTTAACCATACAGATAACTTGTCATGTGGTGATATTAAATTATATACACACTATCCCCTCTAGTTTCTCTCTTTATCCGGTATTTAAAACTATTTTCTGTGTTGAATATTTGCCCTTAATAGTCTCATTTCACAAAATATGGGTTATTTTACCCCTCCAAAGAAATAGTCACTTTTTAATATTCAAGTTGAGCGACTCTATTCCCTCTGTTGTCTATATTTATACCGTATTTTAAAATATTTGCTGCGTTTCATATTTGACCTTGGTCGGATCAGATTACTAAATACGGGTTATTTTTAACAATATAGATAACGTTAGACTTGTTGATATTAAATTATCGCCACTCTAGCCCCTCTATTTTCTCTATGTATCCCGTATTTAAAAACGTTTGCTGTGTTTCATATTTGCACTTCATAGTATCATATCACAAAATACTGGTTATTTTTACAAATACAGATATCTTGAGACTTTGTGTTATTAAATTATTGCAACATTATCCCCTCTAGTTTCTCTCTTTATACCGTATTTAAAACCGTTTACTGCGTTGCATATTTGCCCTTGGTAGTAAAATTTTACTCAATACGGGTTATTTTAACCATACAGACAACTTGTCAATATTTAATATTAAATTATATACAAATTAGCCACTCTGGATTCTCTCTTTATACGGTATTTAAAACCGTTTACTGCGTTGCCTATTTGCCCTTAGTAGTATCATTTTACACAATAATGGTTATTTTACCCAGACAGAGAACTAGACCCTTTTTAATATTAATTTATAGCCACTTTATCCCCTCTGGTTTCTCTCTGTATACGGAATTTAAAACCATGTGCTGCGTTTCATATTTTCCCTTAGTAGTAACAATGCAAAAAATACTGGTTATTTTTACCATGACAGATATCATGTCACTGGGTGATATTATTTTAGAGACACATTAGTACAGCTGGTTTCTCTATGTATCCGGTATTTAAAAATATTTACTGCGTTGCATATTTGCCATTAGTAGTATCGTGTCACACAATACGGGTTATTTTTACCCTTATAGATATCTTTAGACTGGTTGTTATTAAATTAGAGCCTCACGCGCACCTATGTTTTCTCTACGGTTCCCGTACTAATATACATGGGAACCTTTTATTAATTTAAATTAGTAGTCAAGTATTCATAAATGATGGTTATTTTTACACATACAGGTAACTTTACTAAAATACAAAAAGTGTATTTTGGACCACAACTATTCAATTTGTCGAAAGGGGAGGGGGAGAGGTTCTTCACACAAGGGACTTTTGGGGCAACTATTTGGTCAGTCTTCTATTGGGAAATTTATGAAAAACTTTGGCGTTTTTCAAGAGTAAGTAGTACTCAAGGTCCAAACCGGCGGTGATGATCGCCGTTTAGTAGCTATTCAGCCAGGATGTGCAGCTATTCAGCCAGGATCGCGGTTTAGCTATTCAGCCAGGAAGTGCAATGAGGGACTGGAGGCCAGCCATCCTTTCCTTTTGCAAACCCTTCCTGTTTATCTTCCCCTGATTTCTCCAGGTACGTATTTAGAGCTGGATTGACTCTGCTGAGCTGACAGAGTCACGCCACTGACCCGCTCCCAAAACAAATAGCCGGAACCCCAAGAATTGAACCCGTGCCCCTTGGACAAAGGATTCCCAACCCAACGCGCCAACCACTTAGCCAAGACGGCTTCGAAGAAAACCTTTCATGACCATTTTAGCGTGTTAAAAGTCAGAGGGAAGAGGCTCAACCTCTCTCTCGTCGTGGCATGCTCAAAACCTCTTGTTGTTTTTTTTTATTCTTTTTTTCAGACTAGCGGAATCTGTGAAGTTGATAATGGCTGCGGCAATTTTTCTTAGCTATCCACTTCAACTCTATGTTCCGGTGGATTTGATATGGCCCCAGTTTAGAGGAAGATTTGATGATGAATCTGCCGAAAAGTTTGCGGAACTTTCTCTCCGAACATCCCTTGTTATACTTACTTGTAAGTTGTAAAACTTATACCAAGGACATGTGACATTTTGGTTTGGTTAAGTTGGAATTTATTTATATATATTAGACATACTTTAAAATATTAGAAAAAATCAGGAATTCAATTTTTACATGAAAATGAGCTCCGTATGTAGTTTTTGGTAGTAGCGACGACGCATCTAAAACAAAGACACGTGGGTGAAAAATCGGCAAAAAATAAGCTAAAAATATATACCATCAAGCAATTTAAGAAGGTGTAGCTTTCCTTTGAAGGTGTAGTTGTCTTTGGGAATAAACAAAATCTTAATGTTGAATTTTTAGGGACGAAAGGGCTATCAAAATGAACTTTTTAGTTTTGCTTATTTGTTTTCATGATTCAACGTGGCAACACTGACTACAAATGACCTATTCTTTTCCTCGAAGGCTTACTTTCGACCCAAGTTGGTATTTAATTAGGCTTTGGAACAAGTTCACGAATGTGAATGATGAACAGTCGAGTCGTGGTGTACCAGATACTCTTTACTTTTTACTGTGAGTTTAGCTTTTTAAATTAGCAAGAAATTAAATTTTTAAATTAGCTTTTTCTTAAATCTCACCAAAAAAAACTAACTTTAGTTCATCATGAATTACCAAAACCTTGCTATCCATTTACAATTTACCTAAATTACCCATATACCAAAGATGTGAGTCCACTACGAGGTGTAGCGGATACTCTTCTCTGTTTATAATGGGATTTTAAACTGTAATTGTATTTTTAACTTATAATAAATTTTAAAAAGATAATTAAAACTTGATTAAGTTTCTTTTCATATATTACCGTGAATATTACCTAGTCATTCATAAATTACCCCGCGTATGAATAAATACCCCGCGTAAAGTCCACTGTGTGGTGTGGTGGTTAATCTTAACTGTTCACAATGGGATTTAAAACTCTAGCTTTTTAATGACAAAAGGGCTATCAAATTAAACTAATTATTTTTGCTTATTTGAATTCATGATTCAACGTGGCAACACTGACGAAAAATGACCTATTCCTTTCCCCAAAGGCTTACTGTCGACCCGAGTTGGTATTTAATTAGGCTTTGGAATAAGTCGACGAATAAGAATGATGAACAATCCACTGCGTGGTGTTAACTTTTTCCTGTAGGTTTAGCTTTTTAAGTTAGCTAAAAATTAAATTTTTAAATTAGCTTTTTCTTAAATCTCATCAAAATAAAAAAAGATAACTCAAACTTTAGTTAGTTTTTCATCATAAATTACCAAAACCTTGCTATCCAGTTTACTGGATAATCCAGTTTACCTAGTAAACTGTTTATTAACTAGGTAAACTGTAATCCAGTTTACCGGAAATTCCCCCGAATTGCCCCGGAAATACGGAAGATGTACAGTCCACTACGTTTTGTAGCGGATACTTTTTTCTGTTTAAACTGTAGTTATATTTTTTTTTAACTTTTGACCAATATTTAAAATTAATTAAAACTTGATTAAGTTTCTTGTCATAAATTACCATGAACCTTCTAGTCATTTATTAAATACCCCATGTGTAAACGATGCACAGTCGTTACCGTACGATTCGTATATGGTAAGTTACCGTAAGTTACCTAGAGCGAACTACAAATTACCCCCCGTGTTGAATGATTCGCAGTCCGGTTACTCTTTGTGTGGGATTTTGAACTGCAGCTTTCTTCAAATCTTTAATCAAAATATAAAAATTAACTATAACTTGAGTAAGTTTCTCGTAATACATTACCAAAACCCTTGCTAGTCAACTATAAATTACCATAGATTACCCCACTTATGAATTAGGTACAGTCCACTGTGTAATGTATCAGTTACTCTTTACTGCTCACAGTGGGTTTTAAAGCTAAAGTTTTTTTTAATAATTTAACCACATTTAAGAAATTAATTTAGTTAACCTTTTTTTCAAAGGCACTTTGCACAGAAATACCCTTACTTTTACCGCTTTTTTATTTCAACAACCTTAGAAGCTATTCTTTTCAAAACCGTAGATCAGAAATGTTCAAAGTACCATAGATACTAAAATAAATACAAAATTTCGCCCCTGGACCCAGCTTAGGACCTATTGGACCTATTTGGACCTATTGGACCTAAATTGCCCCTGGACCTATTCATTTCTCAAACTCGTGTTTTCTAAAATTTTCTTTTGGTTGTTCCAAAAATATAAAGTTTTTATGACAGTTATTTTCTCTTGGCTTTACAATTTCATAATTTGTATAACGTTTTAAACGTTTCATAACGTTTTAAAGTTTTAAGTTGTGTATAACCTGTGCGTTTCTTTATTACTTATTTTCTCTTTTACAGTTGTTTTCGCAATGTCCATTCCAAATATTGGATTATTCATTTCGCTGGTGGGTGCTGTGAGTAGCTCATTTCTGGCCCTCATTTTCCCACCCATCGTGGAGACGCTTGCAAATTGGCCATCTGGCGGACGATATTATTGGAGATTTTTTAAAAACTTTATCATTTTAATCTTCGGTATTATTGGCTTTTTAACTGGGACTTATGCTAGTTTAGTCGCTATTAGGGACCATTTTCGCGCAACTTAAGTTGGTGAAGTAAGGCCATACCCAGGATGGGGGGGGGGGTAGGAGGTGTTATCCCCCCCCCCCCAAAAAAAAAGTTTGTACGAATCGTAAAAACATGACAAAAATGAATATAAACAAATTTTTTATTCGTTTTTAAACAAAATTTTACCCCCCCCCCCAAAAAAAAAAAAACTGTTTACGGCCCTGTGGTGAAATAAATTACTCTGGAAAGGCTGTACTTTATGGTTATCTTGGGGGGGGGGGGTAGATAAAGTAGTAAAAAAGGATATTTTAGGGATTACGTGCAAGCAAAGCTGTAAGCGCAAATAAAATTTCATTTACCCGTAGAGGATTTAGTGACGGCCTTACGCTTCGAATATTTTATTTTTGGCACAAAATTTGAGATCTCAAAATTTGAGATTTTCGGCACAAAAATTGAGATCAAAATTATTGAAGCCTAGAATTTAATGACTTATCCCCACCAACTGTTTTTGGATGTGATAATTCTATTGTAGTTTTACCTTTTTAGGAATCTTAAAATGTGACATTTTAACGTCTAATTTAAAATTATGAAAACAATGCGGAAT
Organism: Artemia sp. Qi Xiang Cuo; assembly: GCF_049724085.1. NCBI lineage: Eukaryota > Metazoa > Arthropoda > Branchiopoda > Anostraca > Artemiidae > Artemia > Artemia sp. Qi Xiang Cuo. The sequence continues at coordinate 11,582,598 of NC_142812.1, read as the reverse complement.
TCAGTAAGGTAACAACAAGCAAAGTTGATAGCACAAATTAAATTTTGAAGTGTCGGCACTCAGCATAGGCGGTCATGCAGTAAAGATTAGATTTGTGACGGCCTTACACTTTATGAAAATTTTATTTTCTGCACAAAATTTGAGATTTTCATTTGTTTTAATGTGTTTTTCTCCATACTCTTGTAAAAACGATCTTGATTATTACTTAAACTTAGAATTTGACGATCTTCTCCCTCCTCTTTATAGATTTAATAATGTAATCATCATTTTCAAACGTGACGTTTCAACATTTGCTAAAAATGTTAAAAGTGACTTTTTAACACTCAAGTTGAAAAAAAAATTGAAAAGATGATAGCCCACATTACTTAGACTCGAATAGTAACTTGAATTATGTGCGTTTACTTTTCTAGTTATAGGTCAACGTGTTAGTTTTGTCGCACAAACTTATTTTCCTAATTTAGAGCATGGCTGTGTCAAACTTAAACCTTATTGGTATAGTTGAGACATTCACACATACATAGACGTACAAGGCGCAAAATTCTTTTTTACTATAGTTTAGATCCCAAAAATAATTGGATTAATATTGATTTTGGTATTTCAGCTCGGAACCCATTAGATATGGAAATCAGAAATGCTAATCGAATTTTGTCCAAAATGCCCCAAAAAAATATTTTTCAAAACCAAGTGCGTATAGAATGAAACGACGTTTCTAGTTATTTCTAATTCTTGAACACTCGTTTTATACGTAAGTGAAATTATTTCAGTCGGTATTAGACATATCTAAAGTGTTAACTATGTATGCATAGGTTAAAGTTCTTATTCTCTGGAAGGTGTTATTTAACTTGTCCAAAACTCAAAAATTTGACACAAAATTTTTTTCAAATTTAACCCCCTAGATTTTGAAAAATACACTTTTTGGTAATGCATTTGTAAATATTTTGGTAAATTCATTGAGAAAAAAATCGAAAGAATAAATAAATTTCCCTCCTCTCCGCTAGAATCGGAAAAGTTAAGAAAAATCTTTGCCCTCCTACATTTTTGTGAATTAGCGCCCCCTGTTAAAATCTTTTATAGGATTATCAGATTAGGGTGGAGAGACAATCGGCCATCTCCAGAGCATTTTTGAGGTGACCCTGACTTTCAACACCAGTATACCTAACGTGTGTTACTTCTTAAGCTTATATCAATTACCTTTTATCATCCTAACCTTTCATCAGTCATAATGATGGGGGGGGGGGGGGGTGGAGGATTCCTCTTTACCCCCTTCCTTTCCTTCTAAATCAAGGCCTTCCTCTTCTTGAACAATAGCAATTTTCAACCTATAACTGGATATTGGTTTAATTCTGAGATGAAGAAGGAAAAACGGTGTCATAATTTATTATTATTACTGCTATTCCTCGTATTCACGCTATTGTTCAAAATGGAGGACCCTTATTACCGTTATTACCCAAGGAAGACAAGCCACTTCACCAATTAAGATACGGTCTTTCGGCCTGTCCTTGTTATTGCAGGCTTTATCCAAGTGTATTGGGGCAAAGCATTATACTTGCACAATTAAGGTCTCTTTTTGTTTATTTCCATTTCAGTATATCACTAATCTAAATGCTTCCTTGTTGTTTTATTTGACAACGTCATTGTGCTAATAGTGATTTATTACTCCTGTTCGTTTTGTTGTATTTTCTTCTTTTTCTTCTCTGTTTTATTGTCTTCTTTGTTTTATTTCTTCTTTGTTTTTCTTTCTCATTTGTTTTATCTTCTTATTTTCTTCTGTGTTTTATTTTCTTCTTCATTTCTTCTTTCTCATTTGTTTTATTTTCTTCTTTGCTTCTTCTTTCTCGTTTGTTTTATTTTCTTCTTTTTCAGTGCATATTAGTCCTTTTGTTTCTTGAGATATCAGTTAGTTTCGTAGTAGTGTTTTATTTATTCTTTTTCGTAAATATAGGAGGGCACTAATTTTTTTTTTTTTTTTAGTACGTTCATAGTCCTGTCCTTTCATAAGGGCTATATTTGGTTACGTACCTGTCCTAATAGCGTTTTATTTAGTCCTATTCGTAATTGTTGTATTACTTCGTCCTTTTTCCACTTTTTAGCTTCTTTTAACTTCTAGCTTCTGTTTTTGCTATTTTAGCTTCTATTTTAACTTCTATTTTCGCTTTTTTAGCTTCTAAGTTATATTTTAGTTCTGCTTGGGTAATTCTTGTTCTTAGTTCTTCGTTCTTCTTGTTCTTCTTAGTTCCTCTTGTGCTTTCTGCTTTTGTTGTGAGCATAGTCGGGGTTGTTTCAGAGAGGTCTTCATCATAGTTTTTTTTTTTTGGGGGGGGGGGGCTATTTTTCCCTCTATCCTAAATTATGAAAAATACCTTACTAATACCGTAGAATCAATGAAAAATACCTTTTTTGCAATTTCAGTGAAAACTTGGAAAAGGACGAAATTGCACGCCCTCCTCTAGATATTGAAAAACATTTCACCCTCCCCCTCCCTATATCTTCTATATTTTCACAGGTTCTTTCCCTTTTCGTACTTTGCAACAAAAGTTTAGCTATTAAGAAGTCGGATCCCTTAAAGATCCTTAAAAACTAGTGCAATGAAACACTATATATATATATATATATATATATATATATATATATATATATATATATATATATATATTTAACACTATATATATAATATAATAACACTATATATATATATATAAACACTTATATATATATATATATATATATATATATATATATATATATATATATATATATATATATATATATATATATTCCTGTGATAAGTGACTCATTTGCATTTTATAGCGTCATAAAACTATTTAAATCTGATGGCATCAATAAAACTCGAATTTATGCTTAAGAATAATACTTTAAACACACCTGAAAATTGAACTTAAAAGGAAAATGATGCATATTCTACTCGACTGAATAATAATAATAAAAAAATCAAAGCATAATCAAACGAAATGTAAATACGTATTAAAGTATCAACTATCTGAAAAGTAAAATCGAGAGCTGTTTTTTAACGCTTCTGAAAATTCTGCTCAAGAACCATATTTTGCTCAACAGGATATAATGCCATTATCAAACAAAATGTAAATCTGTTGGCATCAATAAAACTGAATTATATGCTTGAAAACCCTGCTTTTAGCACCCCTGAAAATTGTGCATATTTTAATCAACTGAATCAGAAACAAAATTTCAAGTCTGTCATCAAACAAAATGTACATCCGATAGTATCAATACATCTGAAAATTAAACTTTGAGAGCCAATTTTTTAACACATATAAAAATTTTGAATAAAACTCATATTTTACTCAACTAAATATGATGCCATCATCAAGCAAATGTAAATCTTTTGGCCTCAATAAAATCTAAAACTATGTTTGAGTATCATGCTCTAACACCCCTGAGACTTAAGTTTAAAATAGAATTTATAGATGTTTCACTCAATTGAATCAAAAGGCCATCATTAAACGAAATTTTAATTCCATCGTCAAACAGTGTGTAAATCTGATGGCATGAACCTAAAAATTATACTTTTGAGCTCTATTTTAACACATCTGAAAATTATTTTGAAGATCCATATCTTACTCAAATCAATATGATGCCATCATTAAACAATGTTTCCATACCATGAAGTAACAAATCACTGCAAAATTGTAGTTGGTATATACAGAATAGTTTATTTAGGAGTACACCTAAGAAGGATAAATTAGAGCTACGTTTTTGGTAACAACCTGTCTTCTACGAAAACATTGTATCTCGATTTAGAGGCAAGGGTGGACCACCCCTTATCTTGACACAGCAAATTCAATGGCGTAGTCACGATTTTTCTATCTGCAATACTTTCTGAGATACGACCTAGTACCCACGGGTAAAACCGGATTTTATCGATATTCCGGAGGCCAAACATAAATAGAATTATAAAACCTCGTGTCTATATTCATCAGGAAAAGGAGAGTGGGGTAGTTAGGAAGACAGGGGAAGGGTGGATGGCTCTCCAAAGGGGAAGTCTTTGAGAGGGTGTCAACTGAGGTTTTCTCCTCTTTTTCGTTAATGCTATGATCTTCTGATGTCTTCTGGGGGAAGTGGTAGAAACCAACATTGACCGTGGGTGCTGAAGACTTTAGCCACGTCCCTACAAACGAAGCGACAAGGTTGGAAATTAAACGAACTTTGGAAAACATATTGATAAAATCATGTATCTCCATCTATCTCTCCCGTTCCAAAAAAAAAACCTCTGTTCTCTTGTTTTTTGGAGAAAAACCGCATAAACTAGTTTCTGGAAGAGAATAGCCTAATACTCCATCATCGCTCCAACTTTACCACTGTAATATCCTTGTAATTTACAGATGCTCATGAAGACGCTGTCGTACAAGTTCATGACATTGGTCACTAGGTCAAACTTAAATAATTTTATAGGATCTGGAAAAGAGGTAACATCCGTATAATTCTTCTATAATATATTCATGTGAATATTTTCATCAATATTAATAGAGAGCATCTTAACTCTTTAGCTGAATCTTCATGCTTTTGCTAAATACTATAAAGGGGATTAGAACGGCCTTTGGAGTAAGCGCGCTGCACATAGATGGAACGATAAAATAATGTCTAAGAGAACAGATATCAAGAAAAGATAAATCCAGGTTTAGCGTCGATTGTAACATGGCTATGAGTGTAAAGCAGAAGTACTGAAACGCTGACTACAAATTGTGTACGATTTGTAAAAGCGTGTAGTGACTGTTCGTGTGATTCGCCAAGGCCGTTGCAATGCAAGAAGGATTGTGCCGCCAAAGTCCAAAATACTTCCGCAAAAAGTTGGTAAGACAGTCTAAAAGAAAATATATTCCAAGTGGGTGTTACATATTAGTAGCACACACAACGGGCGGTAAGCTTGCTACTTCTTCCTGTAATAAACACAGCAACTGAAATATCGATTCGACTGTATGCGCCAGCTCTGGCGGATCTTTATCCAATAATAATACGTTTTTTGTACATAATTTTTTTTTATTAAAAAAAAGAACTTTATAATATTATTAATTTTTTATTACTAACAAATACATTTTCCCATCAAGGTATTTGCGGTATTGAAATTTAAGTTTTACTTTTGTTTATCTCATAAATATCGGTTGTTTAGTAGCGACAGCTTGACGTAGGAAATATTCCAGAACTAAATATTCATAATAAATCTTATCATATAATTATAAAAATATGTAATTATTCTAAAATAGCCATAAACTATTTGCTGTCATATGCGTTCCAAGACAGCAACAAAAAATCATAGGTAATTTATCACTATAGATGTTTATAGATTCGGTTGTTATATGCTTTTTAGTCAAAGACGTTGATGGGGATGGTGATCCCTCCCCATAGGTAATTCTTATGCAGGATTCCCCTATAGCCTGCTCTAGCCTCAGGTCTCATCAGTGATTAAGCTAGAATCCAAAATCTGAGGATTTTGGATTAGAACGACTAGTACGTAAAAGTACGTAAAAAAAAAAAAAAATAGATAACAAAATTACAACCTCATGACTTCTGGACTTATTGCTCTAAGTCCAGAACGGACTATGCTGCTTGTCCCTTTTTTGTATCAGAAGTATTTTTGAGTCCAAATTAATTGTTAACCATTATTTTAGGCTTAAAGTAATAAAAATAATGAATTAAAATTAAAGGTAATTAAGTTATGAAGAACACCCATAGCCTATTACATACAGAGATCTTTTTGAATTATTTCTTCTCCGTGGTGAGACCAAATTAATGCGCCATTTGGATAATTATTTAAAGTATACATTCTAGGTGCTTGATCTAAATATCTAATATTGGAAATTTAATTTTTCAAATTAAAAGCATAATTTACAATTGAAAAATAATTTAAAAGTCTTATGTTTATTATATATTATATTTTTATCAGCGTGTTCTGTTATTTTTCTGTTCAAAATGCTATTTCTCGTTTTCAATTGAGCTGATTATAATAAAACAACTTTTTAAACAATAAATGCCGAAGTGCATTTCTTAAGAGTAAATGCCCAGCCCACAAAATAGCAAACGCTCAAGACAAATAGAACTAAACATTACGCCTCTTTGACACAAAGCATTGTAAACGCATAAACTATGTAGTTAAAAATAAACAATTATAATTAAAATTGAATGGAAATAAAGACTAGGGAGTGAAAATTACCTTAATAACTACACCAGCTTATAATTCTAAAAATGATCTCCCTAAGATTCATAACATAAATATCCTTTATCAATTATGTTTATGATTCAACATCAAGCGAAATATATGAACTATTAAATAAAAATCTAAAGCCAAACTGGCATACCATGACAAACCAACGAAGAAAATCTTTGAAAGGGACGAGTCTGTGGCCAGTACGAAGAAAAAGAAGAAACTGTCGCAAAAATATTTCGCCTGTACTCAACAAAATGTCTTCACACTTGAGTAAAAACAACAATCAAAGCATAAAATCTTAAAAAAAAACAGAAAATCTAGAATCAAAGAAGGATAAAAGAAACGACCAACGCGAAATATACAATTACTACTCAAATGACCAAACCGCAGAAGTAGAAAATATTAACATAAAATGAAGAAGTTGCTGACTTTGATCTTTTCTTTTTATTCTTCTTTGATTTTAGATTCTTTCTCAACGCTTTTTTGTATGCAGACGAAATATTCAGATGAATATTTCTTCTTATACTTATTGCTGGCCATAGATCAGCCGTTTTCAAGATTCATTTCTTTGTTTTCAAAATTGAGAATTGATTGAATTATTAACTCATATGGTGTGTGACTACCTCAATCTCCATTTGTGGTTTTTACCCTTTCAGTAACTAGGTCAGTGTAGTGAACATAAATTGTTTTATGTATTAATACTCTTGTCTTCCAACGCCACCCGTCCTGTCTACGATTTTTCATATTTGAATGGTATCAGGATGGTATCTTTCCATGGAGGATGTTTCCTTGGGGGAAGGGACATTTCTATGATGGGGGCGCCGGATATATGATGATTATTTATTAATCCTTTCAATACAAAAAAAAACGTCAATTTTGCAAAAAGAGGTAAATATTTATCAAATCTTGGAACTAAAAGGGTTCATTGTTTTCTGCTTCTTCTTTTCTCAAAGTGACAACTGGGGACCTCTCTAGGAGTTTCCCTTCGGTATCTGTTGTATTAGGCGAAAATATCGCAAATTTTTATTTTCTAAGTAAAGATTTCTTTGTATATTTTTATCATTTTTCGTTCCTTTTTAACTGAATAAGTCTTGAGAATATCTGATGTCTTTCTTATTGTGTGCTAAATTTTTATCTTTGAAACTGATTTTATGTTTTCGCTTTGTACGTTTTCCTTTTTCTAGTGGATTTAGTTTCGTGAGGATTTGTTTGTTTATGTTCAAAAATCTATTCATTGTTAAATAAAAATATTTGATATAAAATTTTTTGATTATTAGCGCATTCAGCAAGGGGTTATGAAGAAGAAAGCAGAGAGAGTGGGGGGGGGGGCTAAATATTATACCGTTTTTGCCAACTTCCAGTTTCATAATGTTGCATTATAGTAAAAACTTGGTTAATAAGCTTTTGAGGGGATTGTTGTTTCTGAGGATTTGAAAGGTGAATAAATCTAAAATTTAAGTTCGTTTCTGCCATTTTTTCCGTTTTCGCTTCGTTTTCCTTTTTTTTGCTTTATTCGTTTCTGCCCGTATTCTGCCCTTTTTTTGGCAAATGGCCATATTATATATATATATATATATATATATATATATATATATATATATATATATATATATATATATATATATATATTCAATAGAATTTGAATAAATGGGCGTCATTTTATAAGGTTTATTGTTTATGTTTAGAAAAAAAAAAACTAAAAATGAATGAAAATAAATTTTTAAAAATGAAGTTTTTCTTACGGGAGTAAAGAGCGAAGTTGAAACTTAGAGCGAATAAAGTCATTGCTTTGGAAGTAATGCAAGATGTATCTACAGAACATGCTTAAATAAATTGACTCGTGGTACATCCCAATGTTTGTAGAATTCTAAAAACTTAAACTTCGCTGACAACTTGCTTGGGTTTTTAAGAGAATGTTCGCCAATCGGGTCTGAGATGAACCGCTGCGCAGACATCTTCCTAATCTGGTTGGAGAGAGGTATTCAGGTAGCATAGGTCACTGTTGTAGGTTCGCCTCAATGTCTTTCGAGGTCTTCCTCGCTTCTGGCTTCCAACTGGCTGCCACTCTAGTGTAGACTTCGGGATTTGATGGTTTTCCATTCTTAAAACATATCCGAGATACCTTCATCTATGGGATCTGATGATGTCGGTTATTAGTGGTTGATTGGTGATTCTCCGAATGGTATCGTTTGAGACCCTTTCCGACCAATGTACATTCAGAATTCTCCGGAGGCAATTGTTCTCAAAAGCAAGAACCTTCTTGTCTTGTTGAATGTTTCTCTTGTTAATTGTTTACTAAAAATTGTCAATACCAAGGCCAGTGAAAGATATTGATATCCTTATAAATTAGTCTTTTATTTTCTACTGGCTATTTTTTTTTTTTTTTTGCTTCTAAAGGAGCATCCTCTTTTTGGTCTTAAGGGAGCATCCTCTTTTTGTCCTAAGGGAGCATCCTGTTTTTTTACGTCACCTTTGTGTTTTCAGTAAAGCACTAGTTTTTAGAATTCAACAAATATGAGAAAACACCACAAGTTAGTTTATTTGAGCAATTTATATATATATATATATATATATAAACAAAAAATCGCGAAGAAAGGAAACGAGGACAATTAACAGCCAGTGAAAAATTGAAAAATTATGCAAATATTTCGGTCAAGACCTCCGCTTGACCGTCCTCAGTGCAGAATAAAACTGATAAAAATATAAAAACCAAACCTTAAAATAAAAACACGAAATCCAAAATTGGACGACCCTTTCCTAGTAACGGTGAAAGGGTAACTGAATAAAAAACACAAGTCAAATGGCATTTCAGAATTTTCATTTTGCGTAAAGCACTTTTAAAGGCTGATCGTTTTCCAGTTTGATTATCATCGGAGACTCTATTCGATTGCACAATATAACTTTGTGGATGTATGTAAAAACGATCAGAATTAATAATTTTGTCATAAATGGGACTTCGAAAAATTTCTCCAGTGTCTCTATTGAGAGCTACCTTTTGGTGAATGTGCTTTTATTTCAACTGCCTCCCTGAAAACTTGCGTGAGACCTTAACGGGGGCAACGATAGAGGCCTCGTTAAACAAATGAAATGGTGTGGATTCTCGTACACATGTTGCGCAAAGGTGGAATCAAAAACCTCAGGCCTTTAGCGTAATCTCATTGCCTTGTCAATTGAGGACTTGTGCTCAGATAACTTCTCCCAATTGCTGTTAGGTTCTACCAACATAAAAACAGCCACAAGAACAAGGAATTCTATAAACACCACTACTCCAGAATGGGGCTGGTTTTATCTTTGCCGTTGTTAAAAAAGTTCTGTGTAATATTTGAATTAAAAATTCAAATTTTTAATTAAAAATTAAAAATTCAACAACTTAAAAAATTAAGTTGTTTTTTAAAACAACTTAAAAATTCAAATATTACACAGAACTTTTTTAACAACGGCAAAGATAAAACCAGCCCCATTCTGGGTAGTGGTGTTTATAGAATTCCTTGTTCTTGTGGCTGTTCTTATGTTGGTAGAACCCAACAGCAATTGGGGGAGAGGTTATCTGAGCACAAGTCCTCAATTGACAAGGCAATGAGGTTACGCCAAAGGCCTGAGGTTTTTGATTCCGCCTTGGCGCAACATGTGTACGAGACTCCACACTATTTCATTTTGTTTGATGAGGCCTCTATCGTTGCCCCCGTTAAAGGTCTCATGCAAGTTTTCAGGGAGGCAGTTGAAATAAAAAAGCACATTCACGAAAAGGTAGCTCTCAATAGAGACACTGGAGAAATTTTTCTAAGTCCCATTTATGACAAAATTATTAATTCTGATCGTTTTTACATACATCCACAAAGTTATATTGTGCAATCGAATAGAGTCTCCGATAACAATCAAACTGGAAAGCGATCAGCCTTTAAAAGTGCTTTACGCAAAATGAAATTCTGAAATGCCATTTAGACTTGTGTTTTTTATTCAGTTACCCTTTCACCGTTACTAGGAAAGGGTCGTCCAATTTTAGTTTCGTGTTTTTATTTTAAGGTTTGGTTTTTATATTTTTATCAGTTTTATTCTGCACTGAGGACGGTCAAGCGGAGGTCTTGACCGAAATATTTGCATAATTTTTCAATTTTTTCACTGGCTGTTAATTGTCCTCGTTTCCTTTCTTCGCGATTTTTTGTTTATCATGATTAGCCAGTGTGGTCTCAGAAATTATTTATATATATATATATATATATATATATATATATATATATATATATATATATATATATATATATATATATCTTGCATAATCTATGAAGCAATGGTTTATGTTCATTTTAAATTTCAACTCTGCTCTTTACCTCCATAAGAAAAACTTTTTTTTTACTAATAAAAGAAAAACAGATCTTCTTTAAGGAAAGTAAAAAGCAAAATAAAAAACTCAAACAGAGATTGTGCTTTATTTGGGAAAAGATACCCCCCCCCCCAAACCCCTGGAAAAGAAATACTCTTTACGTTGGATCGCCGGTTCAAAAGAATTTTGCATCTTCTTCCCATCAGCACACACTGGTTTTTCCATTTTTAATTCCGACGGTACATACGGGTTTTGCCATTTTTTGCCAACAGTAACATAAAAACAGATAAATGGCAAAACCAATGTGTGCTGATGGGAAGAAGATGCAAAATTATTTTGCACCGGTGATTTTAAAAAAAGATAAAAGTAGAATGTGTTATTAGAAAAAAAAATCGGGGGGGGGGGAAATCATTATGTGGCTTTGGCAATAATGACAAAGCTGATAGTAAAATGAATGGCAAAAATATTATATACTGTTAGAAAAAAGACGTAAGAACTGGTAAGTGCCGTTGGCAAAAACGGCAAAACTTACCAGTGACGATGGATAAAATTGCAAAACTATTGTATACCAGTGATAAAAAATATATAAAAGTTACTTACTATTAGCAAAAAAAATGGCGAAACCATTATATACTGTTGATAAAAGATAGAAAAACTGTTACAGCATATTCTGTTGTCAAAAATGGGAATGATGTGCGTACACATGGCAAAAAATAGCAAAGACATTATGTACTGTTGGAAAAATACCAAATCCGATGTCTAACGACGGCACAAAATTGCCAAACTAATATATGCCGTTGACAAAAAGAATATAAAACAGGTATGTACTACAAGAAACAAAAGTGGTGAAACCATTATGTACCATTGGCAAAAAAAAGGAAAAACTCCTATAAGTGCCATGGCAAAACTAATGCGTATTGATGGTAAAAATTGAAAAACTATTCTGTACCAGTGACAAAAAAAACGAAAAATATAAGTTATTTACTATCAGCGAAAAAATGGCGAAACCATTATGTGCTGTTGATAAGAGATAGAAAAACTGTTACAGCATGAACTGTTGTCAAAAATGGGAAAGTTGTGCGTACAGATGGCCAAAAATAGCAAAGACGTTATGCATCCTTGGAAAAAAGGCAAAACTGATATATAACGACGGCACAAAATTGCAAAACTAATATCTACCGTTGACAAAAAGAATATCAAACAGGTATGTACTATTAGCAACAAAAGTGGTGAAGCCATTATGTACGATTGGCAAAAAAAGGAAAAACTTTCAAGTGTCGTGGCAAAAACCGATGCGTGTTGATGGCACAAATTGAAAAACTTCTGTACCAGTGACAGAAAAAAAACATATATAAAAGTTATTTACTATTAGCGAAAAGAAATGGTGAAACCAGTATTTACTGTTGATAAAAGATAGAAAAACTGTTACAGCATGTACTGTTGTCAAAAATGGGAAAGATGTGCGTACACAGGGCAAAAAATAGCAAAGACATTATGTACTGTTGGAAAAACACCAAAACCGATGTATAACGACGGCACAAAATTGCAAAACTAATATGTACCGTTGACAAAAAGAATATAAAACAGGTATGTACTACTAGCAAAAAAATGGTGAAACCATTATGTACCATTGGCAAAAAAAAAGGAAAAACTCCTCTAACCAATGCGTATTGATGGCAAAAATTGAAAAACTTCTGTAACAGTGAGAAAAATATATATATAAAAGTTATTTACTATTAGCAAAAAAAAGATGGTGAAATCCTTATGTTTGTAAAAAGTAGAAAAACTGTTACGGCATGTACCGTTGACAAAAATGAGAAAACTGTTTGTACCGATGGCAAAAAAAAAAAAAATAGCAAAGCCTATGTACAGTTGAAAAAAATGTCAAAACTAATGTTTAATGACAACAAAAATTGCAAAACTATTATGTACTATTGGCAAAAAATGATAAAACTGGTGTTTACTATTAGCAGCGAAAATGGCGAAACTATTATATAATTTTGGCAAAAAATGGAAACTTATGTGCTGTTGGTAAAAATAGCAGAACCGATGTGTAATGATGGCAAAACCGTTATGTTATTGACAAAAACGGCGAAACCGGTATGCATCATCGAAAAAATGGAAAAACCAATGTATACTGATGGCAAAATATCGTAAAAAATTTCGTACTGGTGACAAAAACGAAGATAAAGCAAAAAGGAAATGAACAAAATGATAAAATCGTAAAAATGGCAGAAGTCGTTGTTTTGTAAAAAAAAAAGAGAATCATTAATTTGGTATTACTCGTTACGTAGAGCATAATTACATATGTATAATAAATAATAAAACATCATAAATATTATATAAAGGCAGGGCCATCTCTCATCACGAATCGTTGATAACTTCTTCAATCCAGTCTAAGTAGTAGGATACTCGCTGATAAACGCCCGGGTAGTCTTTGAATGCACAACCATTACCAAAAGATACAATGCCAACTTGAATAACCTTGCCACCCTTATTGTCAATCATTAACGGTCCTCCAGAGTCTCCCTAAAGAAGGAAAATGCTTCTGATAGATTAAATAGCTAAGCACTAATACACAAATCTTTGTGGGGGGGGGGGGGAGGCTTTGGACTCGAGCCCCATGCATAACTCAAAATGTTTTATGTATATTATTTAACTATAATTAAGTAATGTTTCATGTACATGTCTGACTTCAAACCTCATTTTGTTGATAGTTAGGTTGTCGCCGGGTATCCTTTTCGACTGTCAATAGTTTAGCAAATCATTGGTTTGACAACTTTTGTGTTGACTAGTTTTGACAATTACATGATTTAAAAACTAAAAGATTTAGTTTGAAAAACAAGTGAGTTGCTTGCAGAATTCAAAATTTAATTACGAGACAATTAACATTCGCAAGGGGAGGCACATTTGGAATTATATCCCTTCTCTTACTATTTCCTTGCATTTCACCTCCAATGCCTACCGTAACCTCCAGCTAAGTTTCTTTTCCCTAGTCAATTTCCCCCATTCGGTCTTGCCTCCTCCCTTCTGTTTGAACAAAAATCCTCCTTCATATGTCCAGTAAAATGTTCCACTGAAAGACACACAAGAACTTTCATCACATTCGTACTTGATATTAAAAATAAGTGAATCTCCTCCCCCTCCCTCCCACTCTCTTTTTATCTTACAAATTTTTAACGATTATTTTGCAAATTTAAGTTTTCTTTTTATAGTCTAAATTGTGTTTTTACCTTCTTTTTTTTAACTAAATTGTGTTATAATTTTTAGTCACAAATCTAAATTGTCCTTGTGTTTTTATTTGGTTTATTCTTTTTTAATTTTGCGAGTTTTTATCGTTTTGACATTTTTTGTAACCTTTTTGAACAATTTTTTCCTGACAGCCCCAGTTATATTTGCTTTTGTGTGTGTGTGTGTGTGTTCCTTGACTGTTAAGTGCAAATTTGGATAAAGTGCCATTTTCAAAAAATAAATTTTGCCTTGCTAAAAATCTTTAGATTGAGTAACATTGTTGTAGTTTTTCATATTGCCCGAAAAAATGCATAGTACGCACCACAGCATAGGCTACTTATATTGGACAACAAAGTCTGTTTTTTCGTTTTGTTTATTAAATATAACAGTAAATCCCTGTCTGAAATATTTGCATCCCTTTTTTTGTTCCAAAGAAAAAATTTCTTTAATTTAAAAGGAATTCTTTAATGAAAGAATTCCAAAGAAGTATTTCAAATATTTGAATGATATTGTAGAACACAATATGCACCTGTCCCACCAATAGCAAAATTACGTCTTGAAGCTCACTGAAGGCATTTTGGGTCCAGTGGCAAACGCAATGGCAGCCCATAAGTAGCGGAGTAAGCTGTTTTCTGACTTTTAGTTGACATTTCTCTCAGTGAACCATTAGAAATTCTCTCTGGAATTTCTGTTGGGTCACTAACAGGTCATTAGCTTGTAGTAGGGTATTATGCCCTTTATACTATTTATACGTATTATATGAATAGGAATAATTTGAGCAAATTGTTGGGGAATAGGGGTATAAGAATTAAAATAAAGTTAAATTCTTCTGTTATATTTATTTTATCACTTTTTTTCTCACCTGAAACTGTTTATTGTTCGAAATTATGCGCATATTGCTGCTTTGATATTTCTTACTATATAAATGAATGCAGTCACTTTTGAATTGATGCTGTCAATTACGGGAATATTTTCGCCTATAAGCCTAATCAATTCGTTATTTTTGCTTTGCCGAAAGAATAAGAAATATTTACATAAATCCATCATCGAGTTAAGGGTGAGATTCCTTAGGATTTTTCTCATGATCCTGAGCATATGATCTTAGGAAATGTATATATTTTACCGGGAATGTCCGAAATCTGGTTAATGTCAACATTCACCAGTGAATGTCCAAAATTCATTTTTCTCTGCTTGGATTCAATTAGCTTTGTGAGTCAGCTTTTTCAGTCTTATGCAAGCTATGATGGTAAAAGTTAAAGTTAGGTTATGTTAGGTTAGCTTTTGTTATAAATATCAGAAATGGGCGAAAAACCTAAGCTAACCCAACCTAACCAAACTTAATCTAACCAAACCTGTCATTATCAAACCTTGCATTAAATTGAAAAAGTTGACTGGCAACGCTGACTAAATCCAAGGAGAAAAAACGGTATTTCGGACATTCACCAGTGAATACCGACATTAACGAATTTCAGACAGTCACGGTAACATATATATTAAACATAATCTTAAAATTATTATCATTAATTCTGCAAATTTTATTAGCCTTGAATTGTTCGCAAGTGAGCATTGGGAATTTTTAAATTCTTAGTGGCAACTATGTGCTGAATAGTATATTACCGTGATAAGGGGTAAATTCATTCAGTGATCCTCCAAAGTGCCAACAAACTAAAAACAGTTTTTACCTAGTGGGCCCAACTGAGGCCTATTCATACCTGAAAACAGCGATTCTCGAAGATTTTGAATTTGGCTGTTTCAAAATTATGAAGTTTTTAGGGAAATATCAGATTTTTGTCTGTGTTGCCACGTTGGTTCCCAAAGACAACTATGCCTTGAAAGGAAAACAACACCTTCTTAAGTTTATGGTGCCACATAATTTTAGCCTTTTTTTTCTGGTTTCCTACCCACGTTTCTTTTTTTTTTTAATTTGTCACTACTTTTTAATGAAAATCTACATTACCGCGTCTGGAGGTCCTTTTCGTTAAAATTGAATTCCCTATTTTTCTAAGATATATATGATTTTATAAGTTTCCATTTCATAAGTTCAAAAACTCAACTTTCATTTTCACTGTGCTTTGTACTTTATGATGAATCAAATGGTCTGGGCTGGAAAATTTGCCTTCTTTGTTTTTCACCCCCTTCCCTTTATTCTCTGGAAACATCCTCTGATACCTTTTAGGGTGTTTCAACCTGTTACCCCTATACGCATAGTGTATTCAGCCACCCTAGATTTGGATTTATTTACACGGATGGCAAAGATTAGGTTTCTTCAAAATAGGATGTAACCTAATGTGTGATGAATATGCACATCTCGTAAATTAAACTTACGATAAATAAAAGTTCAAATAGGGATAAAATCCTTTTAATAGACAGTGTTTTTTATAACAGTGATAGAAATTCACAAAAATACTAGATATTTCGGTCACATATACAGTGACCGTCATCAGTAGTAAAACATCAGAGTTTTACTACTGATGACGGTCACTGTATATGTGACCGAAATATCTGGTATTTTTGTGAATTTCTATCACTGTTATAAAAAACACTGTCTATTAAAAGGATTTTATCCCTATTTGAACTTTTATTTATCGTCATGGAAAGGCAGTGTGGTCTCCGAAATTATCTAAATTAAACTTAGTTTTCTTAAAGTACAATGGACAATGAAGTTCTTAAATGACAGAGAAAACGAAATAGTGTGAATTGCTTAAGCAGAAACTTACGCAACCATATATATCTTTAAAATAAGGAAAAAATCAGAAGTTTAATTTTTAATAGAAAAGGAATTTTAAAATTTAAAATTTTGGAAAGAATGGAAATGTTTAAGTTTTAATTTTAAATTTCTATGTGTAGTTATGCAGTTTTTTCAGTAACAGGCACCACATTTGAAAAAAAAGAAACGTTGGTCAAAATCAGCAAAATATAGGCGAAAAATATATAGCACCTACGGCTTAAGAAGGCTCAGCTTTCCTTGAAAAGTTTATTTGTGTTTGGGAATTGACAGAGTGTTAAGACTCAAATTTATCCGGAGGCTTTGTCAAAGTTAAATATTTGCTTTTGCTTATTTATTTTCCAGTTTCAACATGGCAACACTAACGAAAATGTGTTACTGCACCAAAATTCGTAATTTTGAAGTAATTCAGGGAAAATTGCGGTTTTCAGGTATTAATAGACCTAATGTGGGTTCGGGGAAGGGGTAATATTTTTACTTTGTTCTCCATGGTAAATCAAACTTAAATTCGAAAAATATAGTGAGGTTTCTACCTAACTAATTTACTCTTATTGGGGGGTGTCATTTTAAAAATGACCGCATTCACCAATATAATATGATAATGTCAGAGTAGCGAAAATGTGTATGATTGCAAACTATAAACAGGTTCTGCCCTAAAAAACTTCTGTCATTATTTTAAGCTATTAATCTTCTTTCCTCCCCGATATTGTATCCATAATACTGGTACAATTAAACATATACATAAAGCGCATAGGAGCATATACATATAGTGCATAGCATACGACACCATAGTTCACGTTATTTAGCCACTAGTTACTCTACAAGAGGTCCCAGAGGGAATTTTGAAGGATTCGAGTAAAAACTTCAAATAAGTCAGGCCCAAAATATCGACAGTGAAAATTCATCCGACAAATTTACAGACTTGACGTTCCCTTTTGAAAAGAAGAAGTTTTTCTGGAAATTTTTCTTCAGGAGAGGGGGGGGGGTTTATTCTGGAACAAAATGTGACTTTTTTTAAAAAATAAATTATTTTTGTTTACGGTTTCAAGTTTTGTTCAAAAGGAGGGGGTCAGGAACCTAACATTTACTTTTAAAATAGGTAGTATTTATTTACAATCTTAACAGAAGGGGGGCCAGGATTTCCTCCCCTCTCATTTTGGTTCGACCTTGAAAATCACATATTGGAGTTTAAATTATTACTTAGATTCAGCCAAGGGAGCTTTTCCTATTCTTACATTTTATAGTTTGTTAAATACCACCAGTCTTAATATAAAAGATTCTAGTATTCTTTTGTAGTATCCAGTTGAGTATCCTAGTATCTAGATGCTATAGATACTATCTTAGATTCTTATAGATACTATAGTCTACTAGATACTATCCCTGTATCTAGTACCCTAGTATCCATTTGAAAGAGAACGTACCTGACAAGTTCCCTGATTCCCTTCTGGATAACCTGCACAAATGTGAACCGTTTTGTTAAACTTGACTCCGGCCTCACCATAGCTCTTGCATGATTCTTGAGGTAGTATTGGAACTGTAAGATGTTTGAGTACTTCAGACGGAGGCTTGTTTACGGATATATTTTTACTATACGGCATTACTATGCTTCTGTATAGTAAGTCTGTAGTAACATTGCTGGAAATTGTTTCATTATTTGGCTTCAATGGTGGACGATAGCCTTCTCGTGCTTTTGTTATTCCCCAGCCTGTAAATAATTTATCATTAAACGGATTGCAATTGTATTATTAAAGTACCTAGGGCGTCAAAATAAAAACACTTTTGCTCCTTTGGTCCATCTTAGGTCTATCAAACAGTTCGTGGTAACGAACTGTAAGTAAGGAGCGCTCCTGCTCAATAGTAACCAAAACTCTAAAAACCGTAATTTTGACTCTGTAAGTTTGACTCGAACCGTAACTTTGACTCTGTCACACAACTTTATTTTTTAAAACAATAAAAACCTTTAACATAAAGAGTGAGGCGTTGAGGAGGGGACAGCCCCTTTTATATACGGAATAATTTCTGTTCGTTTTAAGTTTTAATGTCGCTCCTTACTTTCAGTTAAAAAAAATTGTCTTTTTATTTAATTCATAACTAAAACCACGATTTAATAAGATTGTCCGTTGTCTGGAAATTACGAAGTTGTTAGGACAGTAGGACATTTTCGCCAGGGTTATCACGTTGGGAACAAATAAGGAAAAATTAATTAGTTAAGTTCGATTACTATTTTTGTCTGTAAAAATTATAGCATAAACAACCTGTTGATTTCTAAAGACAGCTGAACCTTCGAAGGAAAGCGACACCTTCTTAAGCTGTTCGGTGCCACGGTTTTTCACTCATTTTTTGCTGATTCTTTGCACAGTGTCTTTTTTAGTTTGGCACCTGATAGTAACAATAGCTGCATATGGAGGTCTTTTTTCATTATAAATTGACTTATTGATTCTTCCTAATTTTCCAGATATATATGGTTTTCGAAATTCTCACTTAATTAATTCAAAAAAACAGATAACATGTTCCCTGTCCTTGGTACTGTGACTGTTTTAACAATAAATTTTAAGAAATAAATATAGAAAATTAATTAATTCAAAAAACAGATAACATGTTCCCTGTCCTTGGTACTGTGACTGTTTTAACAATAAATTTTAAGAAATAAATATAGAAAATTAATTAATTCAAAAAACAGATAACATGTTCACTGTCCTTGGTACTGTGACTGTTTTAACAATAAATTTGGAGAAATAAATATAGAAAATCGTTTTTTAAGGGCAACAAAAATACTGACCTAACAAAGCCAATATTTCAGCAGGACAACCGCCTCCCTCTTTCAACGCTATGAGATAAATTAGAAAAAATACCAAAAAATATGGACGAGACAACTTGGATAAAATCAAACTGATAAAACCAAAGAGGGTGAAAGCCAACAGGAAAAATAACAAATAAAAAGCTAAATTGGAAGAATCCCAAATCTAAAAACCAAACAACGCGGAAACCCAACAGAAATGGCAAACAAATAAAATCCAAAAACCGCAAAACTAAAACTTTAAAGCCAAAAATCTAATTCCAAGAGCGAGCTTCTCACCAATATCAACGAATAGCAAAATCCAAAGATCTCATCAGTCACTAGTGCCAGACGAGAGCTTTGGATTTTGGCGAGTGACTCGCTTTTTCAATAAGATTTTTGGCGACATTAAAGCTTAAAACGAACAAAAATTATAACGTATATGTGGGGGTTCACCCCCTCGTCAATACCTCGCTCTTTACGCTGAAGTTCAAATTTTGTTCCAATTCTTTAAGAATGACCCCTGAATCACCAAGGCCGTTTAATTAGAATAAATAGTTCTTTTGAAATTACTAAAAAAAACTTTAGCGTAAGGAGGGAGGGAGCACACCCCCTCATATACGTAATAATTTCTGTTCGTTTTAAGCTTTAATGCAGCTCCTTACTTTTAGTTAAAAAAAAACTTGTTTTTGTCCCAGCTAATGCTGGGAAATCTGTCATCCCCTTCGTGGAAAATTCTCCCCCTACATGAAAATGTTCTCCCATGTAAACCATGACCCCCCCCCCCCCGCACCAGAAAAAAAATCCCCTGAAAACGTCTGTATACTTCCCAATAACCAATACTATGTGTAAACAAAGGGCAAAGTTCATGACTTGCAGCCCTTCCCCTGGGGACTGCGGGGGATTAAGTCATCCTCAAAGACATAGTTATTAGATTTTTCGACTATGCTGAACAAAATGGCTATCTCAAAATTTCGATCGGGTGACTTTGGGAAAAAATGAGCGTGGGATGGAGCCTAGTTGCCCTCCAATTTGTTTGGTCACTTAAAAAGGGCACTTTAATTTCCGTTCGAGTGAGCCCTCTCGTGACATTCTAGGGCCACTGGGTCGATATGATCACCCCTGATAAAAACAACAACAACAACAAAAACAAATAAACACGCATCCGTGATCTTAATTCTGGCAAAAAATACAAAATTCCACATTTTTGCAAATAGGAGCACGAAACCACTAGAGTAAGGCTCTTTGATACGATCATATGACTTTTAGGGGTTGTTTCCCCCTTTTTCGAAAATAAGGCATATTTTATCAGGCTCGTAACTTTTGATGGGTAACACTAAACTTGATGAAATTTATATATTCGGAATCATCATAAAAATTCAATCCTATTGACGTATCTATTTGTGTCAAAACATTAATTTTTTAGAGTTTTGGTTACTATTAAGCTGGGTCGCTCCTTTCAAACAGTTCGTGGTAACGAACTGTTTGAAAAACAGTGAAAATTTATTATATATTTCCTGTTGCAACTCACTCAATTCTTCACAATCCCCATGATGAGGCGCATTATGTAATGTCGTAAAATAAGATATTTCTTGCAAAAAATTACTATCGTGAGCACCGAAGGACCGAATTTAAATTTAGGAGCCAGCAGTTGAAAACCTGACAAACAAAAAATAACAAAAAATGAGAAAACTAAAAAACGGGGCAAGAATGCGAAAACGAATGTATCAGAATGAAAAATCGCTCCTTGGTCAATAATTAAACTGGGAAACGCCAGAGCAAGTTAAAAATATAATAACTGGTAAAACTAAGTAAAATAAGAAAAAATATAAATAAAAACCTAAAAGAGATTTTAAAAAAAGAAGGGGGAAACAAAACAAGCAAACAAGCACGAAACTTGGGCAGCACCAGTACAGATATTTTGTGTATTATTTCTGTAATGAAGGGGACAAATTTTTTTTATATCTGGAGGTAAAACAGTGCGTGGGGAACAGAATTCCTATTTTAAAAGAACCCAAGGCAAGCGGAACTTGGGTAGGGAATGTCTTTTGGGGATAAGGTTTTTAGCACGAGGGTTTGTTATTTAATTTTTTTTTTTTGCAAAACCTTTTTTGCATGTTCCTGCAAATTTTTTTTTTGCAGCATAACCCTCGTGCACTCGAGTTTTTCCAACCTAGCTGTTTTTTTTTTTTACGTAGGGAGTATAGAACCTTGCCTTCCTTAAAAATTATTTACAGGGCTCTTTTTTGAATGGATTCAAATTTTTCTGATTCATCCCGGGAGATGGTAGGGTGCCAAACTGGACAAACATGTTCAATAGTTGAGCGGGCAAAAAGTGGGATGGAAGTAACACAGCGAATGGGGGACAAAATAGGGATGGTCTCAGAAACATCTCGAGGCGGCCGTTATCAGGATTGGGAGTGACGTTTGGAAAATACTTTTGCATTTTTGCAAAAGGGAGGCACAACGAAACCCTCCTGCGCTCAAGGGTTTCCAAACTAGCTTTTTTTAGGAGCAGAGAGTATGGCACCTTACCTTCTTTGAAAATTATTCCCAAGGCTGTTTTTTGGATTGATTCAATTATTTCTGATTATTCGCGAGAGATGCCAGGGTGCCAAACTGGACAAGTATATTCAAGATGGGGGCGGACAAAAGACGTGCAAGTCCTTATAGAATGGAAAGGGGGGACGCTAATTTTATCCAGGAGCTTAAGGAAGGAGATAAACGCATTAGCTCTATGGATGATATCTCTGACATGGGTATCCCACTTAAAAAAAAATTCGGAATTTTTTCTTTAATTGTGATTTTTGTGGAGAACCTTGTGATTTTTTTCTCTTGTGATTTTTTCTCTTGTGATATTTCAGCAGTTACCATATGGCGGCACAGCAGATTGATGCTTTTCTGGCAATACGAAGTCAATTATGATTAAACTAGATTATAAATTTAATCAAATCAGCATTGTTCATTTTAGCAAATCAAAGCTAAAAGACTTCCTAAATTACCAAGGACAAAAAAATCTGGCTTATAGAACTCTACGCAGCTATGCATTTTTTGATAGTAGTAGGTGCCAAAATTGAAACAAAATTGGGCAAAAAGCCAAACAACTTATAAAGATGTAACTTTCATTTGAATGTACATTTAAAATAAAATAAAATCCTTCAATTTCTATAGGCGAATTCTATAGAATGCACTTTCATAGGTGGGGCCCAAATACGGTATTATTTAGTCCAGTTATTTTCAAACTTATTTAGACACTGTACCCATTTTCAACCCACAATACATTTTAGGTACCCCTTCTGAGTTACCGGTACTAAGTAAACTGCCGCGTACCGCCTAAAAATTGTTGCGTGCCCAAAAGGGGTGCGCGTATCACAGTTTGCGAACCAGTGATTTTGTCAATCAATTAGTTATAAAATGTCAAATACTATTATAAGCAACGTCGGTCGCGAAAAGAAAAATCTGTCAACGAACACAAAAGTTGTGAGCACATTTGTCAACACGCACAAGCTCCGAATTATTAAAAGTATGAATAAAGCTCAGCATAAAACCTCCAGAAAAAAGCTGAGACCTGGCGTAAACCGGAGCTAGTTTTGGAACTTTCACAGCCGCTTATCTGGGGATTAAGGATCTAAGAGGGAAAAGGTGAGGCGAGAGGTAGTTTTAGTAGGGGATGGAGTGGGAGGGATGATACACATTTCAGGAATAATTTCTCACGACAAACGAAAAGGGGTTAAGTTCAAATGGTTTTAGAAAGAGCTGTTTTAGTTTCTTGAATTAATTACTTTAAGCTTTTATGAGGTCAATAGGGATAAGGAGACAAAAATACTAACTGTCAGGTCACAAAGGATTTCTCTTCGAATAATTAAAGATGTCGTTATAAATTTCACATGCTCTACATGAGTTGCATTTACGTTAAGTTAATTACGCTAATTTACCTTAAGTTAAGTCCATTTAGAATAGAATACTGTTCAAGCAAGGAAATGGAAAATCTTCACAATATGATTGAAGGTGTTAAAAAAGAATATATACTCAGCAATAATTGTAATACTGCCAATCTATAAAGGGTATATACAATGGAGGTCAATAGAACAGGTACCCTTCCACCCACGATCATGTAATAAAATCCTGAAAATAACAAGGAAACAGAATTTTCCAGCCTTTAAATCCCTCACCCCACCCAAAATACTTCGCATGGGCATACTCTGCTTAGAGGAAATTTCTGTCACTGCCCTCTCTTTCTATTATGATTGAAAGAAGCTCAAATAGGTAGATTTTTACAAAAAAACTGAAACTAACTAAAATAATTCCTTTCAATTTGAAATTATATGATTAAAAAAAAAAAAAAAAAAAACGGTAAGAATAAAGCAAAATAGTTGTACCTGCTACAGTTGCGACAACATTCATTGTATCTTCAGGTTTGGACGAAAAAGGTAAACATATTGGTGCTATCAGAGGACTGAAAACAACAGAACGAACCAGCTCAATGATAGCTATATCATGTTTGGGTCCTTTTGGAAAAGTTTCTTCTATATCATCGTAGGTGATGAAGTGCTTCACTTCTATAAAAGCTGTTTTGAAGCTAGGATTTAATGGGGATGTAGCCGTTGCATTATGTACTCCCAAGTGTGCATACATTTTCCTTGCACTAGAATAAATAAGCTATACTGAGAGTGTATAAATTAAAATAATAAGGGTGCCAACTTTTATTTCTCTTCCAATCATTAAAAACATGCTGTCATCTAACGATTCAACTATAAACTATGTACTAAAATTAATGAACTTGTATTACAAGACTCAAAATATCGGTATATATATATATATATATATATATATATATATATATATATATATATATATATATATATATATATATATATATATATATATATATATATATATATATATATATATATATATATATGTGTGTGTGTGTGTGTGTGTGTGTATCTATATATTGTACCAACAACTCATTGCACCCCAAACCACCTGAAGTCGACACATCACCGCACACTCCTACCCATTCCAATCCATTAAAAGTTTCACTATTTACCCCACCCATTAAGTTCCACTTCTTTGTGTACCCTTTTTTGTGACTTCATCTCACCTCATCCACAGACGACCTGATTTTTCCTTGGCCCCCGAATGATGGCCCAAAGGCGGATGACCACCTTTGTAAACTATCCGTCTCTATCTATAATTTTCCTCGTTGTTCAACTCAAGGGGCTGTAAGTTTCCAGTTTTGTGTTTTCGGTGTAATTAGTATATCGTTCCAATGGCGTACTTTTTGTTTCGATCTGAGACCATTTTTAGAGGTTTCAGGCTAATATTTTTGTTTAACTATGGGCCGTGTCGTCTTTTACTTTGTTGCAGCTACCGCTGCAATAACGAAACATGGCAAAGCTATCTTAACCTTCCTTTCATCATAGCCGAAAAAGATGGATTAAATCAAATATTCCGTACAGCTTATTGTTTGATATACGAGTAATAATCGTGTATACATATGTACACATTTTTTTCTCAAAAATAGCTCGATAATTTTTCATGAAAATTGGCAGAGCAACATCTTCTGGCCTGAAAAAAAACTATTTAAATAGGTCATGACTTCGCAAAAACTCATTGTTTCTTCACAGGGGTGATTCCATCGAGCCTATGGTCCTACGGTAAAAGATGTCATAAGGCATGACATGGGGGTATAAAATGGGAAGAGGGCTCATTCATGACATCCCTACCATGGCGGAATTCCCATTAAAATCAAATAAAATCAGATAACTTGGGAGAAAGTGCAAATAAATTTTTTCAGGCGATTTAAACTTACGTAGCATAAATAGAAATCTTCCAAAAATCGATTTCAATGAAATTGAGTCACCTGAATCACCATCTGAATCACCTAAGGATACAATATCGAGTGGTAGTGCAATTGGAAATTGTCATGCAAATCAAAATTACATTGGGATGAAGGAAGGTGTTATTTTAGCGCTCTCAGAAGAATATAAATCGTACAATAGTTTCCGTAAGGATAGATTAGATTAGAAGATATGAAGATTAGATTAGATTAGAAGATTAGATTAGATTAGAAGATTAGGATAGAAGAATAGATTCCGTAAGGATAAAGAGAAAGGAGGAACTTAATTCACACCGGAATTTCTTAGTTCAATTGAAATTGTTGATTTGTACCCATGACTTAAAATTAAAGAACAATATGTTAATGTGTTAATTATGTTAATGATATGTTAATGATAATTGTTAACGATAATTACAATTAAGTTAATGATAATTACAATATGTTAATAATAATTATGTTAACACATTATTTAGATATTTCAGAGGGTATGCGCAATGAAAAATGACTTCTGGGAAAAAGAGCTAGAAAGGAAGTTCAAATTAACCTGCGGTTAAAAGACAAGCGATATGAATTACTGAAAGCCCAAAACCAACAAAAATCAAAATGAATCACGTCAAACGTAAAGATTATAGATAGGCCTACTGCTATGGAGGAATAGATCAATCTTAGAGCGAACTAAAATTACCAAAACAAGAGTACCATCTCCCCGAGGCCTGTAAATGTCATGAATATTTTACTAAAAACCGAATATTCTTTAATTTTTTTTAATATTCTTTAATGTTTCTATATTTTATTATTGCAATGTTGAAACAAATATTAATGATGCTTTCAGGAATTAATATCGTTATGTTTTAAAGAATAAAGTTATTTATATTAGTTTAGTGTACATGCAGTAAATTTTTATCCATACTTTCCTCCTTTTGGACGCACTCTTTTCAACTGTACCAATTATTCATTCAACTCTAATCAATTATTTACTCTTATATTGGTTTGAAATTCAAAATATAACTTCGACAAACTGAATGGATTGCTTGAAAAATGACGAATATTCATTTCAAAAGTTTAATTTACGCATCAATTCTTATTTTTTAGCATGAAATAGCATCAAAAGGAAAAGTTTTCATAAAAAGTATCCCTTTGAAATAGTACTTTTAAAGTGATAGTAAAGACTTTATGTTCTCTAAGAAATATTTTTCCTTTTCTATAATCCTGATTATGATCGTGATTTTTCGTTGTTGTTGCTGATGTCTTGACAAAGAAAAACCACACTTTCCAAAATACATTTTGTTTTTGGAATTTAGCGGGGCATTTTAGAACCGAAATGAAATAAGGGAAAACGGATCAGGAAAAGTAATAAAGCACTTTAAGCGAAACAAGATGAGCTTTAAATCTTAGTTTGACAACATATGTCATTTAACGTTTGTTGTATTAGCATATCTTTTCAATCTATACAAATGCATGATCCATACTCTCTCGCTTTCTGTCTCTCTCTCTCTCTTCTTTGTTCTCCATTTCTTTCTTTCTAAAAAAAACAGATAGCCAAGACAGATAGCCCAAGTATTTGAGAGGCAAATGTTTAAATGGCTGGGGCACGGGTAAATGGCAGGAGTATGCATGACTCTACTTGTTTGTTAGTTTTTGGAAAGGTATGCCTGCCTAGAGGCATGCTGGCATGCTGACCAAGAATTTAAAATTGACATAAGACCGTTAGATTGCCTGTAATGAGAGGTAAACAAGGTACGCCTGCCTATGGTCTTAAAAAGGTTGACCGTTGATTTTGAATTAAAGTTATCTAGTATTTTGCAGTAGGTTGCATAGGTTGCATCAAGACATGGCAAATTGTAGACAGAGAAAAGCCAAGACAGATAGTCCAAGTATTTGAGAGGCAAATGTTTAAATGGCTGGGGCACGGGTAAATGGCAGGAGTATGCATGACTCTCTTATTGGACACATACTTGTTTGTTAGTTTTTGGAAAGGCATGTCTGCCTAGAGGCATACTGACCAAGAATTTAAAATTGACATAAGACCGTTAGATTGCCCCCAGCCCTCGGGGCAAGGGTTTTAAATTATGCCCTTGGGGCGTATAAGGTTTTTATTGAAAGCGTAGAAACTTCAAAAGGGCTCATTCAATTGGAAATTGAATGCGCTATTGCCTTTTTTACCTGTTGAAAGTCATTATAGAGTGAAAAATGACCCTCTCAGCTCCACAGGTTTCTCGCATACATTAAATCGTTATTCTGAGACAGCTATTAACATCAGTGCAGTTCGCATTATAGTAAAAGAAATCTTTAAGTAGTACACTCCCCCCAAAGTCTTCTAAGCAAGGGTTGTAGGTTATGCCCTGGGGGCATTTTTAAAAGGGTGTATGTTGTTAAAAATTGCTGAAAATTTGTCTCCAGCATACAAATAGCTGACCAAACTATAAAGTCTTAAAAAACGAAAAGATTTAACGTATTATTTTCTTTTTCCCTGAAAAGACTATGTCAATATAAACGAACAGAAATTAATTAAGAAACTTTTTCCAGAAAATAAGCTTTTCAAAGAAAAATAAAGAACTCCATTAAACAAAAAATGAGCAAAAATAAAATCAAATAATCTACCAAGCTTGAAACAACCACAAATCAGCATCGATAAATAAATGAAACCCAAAACGAACAGAAATTACAATAAATAACCGAGTCAAACTCAAAACGAGCAGAAATTAACATAAGTTGGGCGCAAAACCCCTATGCCTTCCCATGGCCAGAACAAAAATTTGCACTTTACTGGAAAAATACAAATGAATGTGCATTGTCAGTTTAATATACATAAACTGATATTTACTAATCAAAATGTTAATATTATTTGATTCATTAAAGTGGTAAAAGTAAAAACATTATTATTTTTTCAGTATACTGCAAATTCTTTAATTAATAGTAAAAAAAAATTGTACTGGCATGTTAATAAACTGAGTGGAAGTAGCCAATCGGGACATGTCCCAGTTAAAGATAGGAACGGAGCCACAGTTATTAATAAGGAAAGAGTTAAATAGAGATGGGCAGAACATTTTGAGAATTTGTTAAACCGAGACAGAGTTGCAGGAAAAGATACAGAGGAAAATGAAAAAGTTTGTGATACCTTGGATGTGAATGAAGATTTGTTTTGCGAGGAAGAATTGGCGACAGTAATAAAATGATTGAAAAATAATAAGGCTCCAGGTGCTGATAGTATGGTAAATGAGTTTCTTAAATATGGTGGCTTTGAGGCTAGAAATAAGCTACTGAAGATGATGAATATGATTTTTGAAAAAGGGGAAGTACCTAAAGATTTTAGGAAAACCCTAATTAAGCCACTGTATAAGAAAGGCGATAAAAGTAAGTGTGGTAATTATCAAGGCATTAGTCTGGTCTCTGTAGGTAGCAAATTACTTAGTAATATGATATTTTTTAGACTGAGAGATGCTGTAGGTTCAGGTTTTTTTCATTTACGAACCAAATACAACTACAATAAGGGTATACCCGGCTGAGAGTCTGGCTCGTATTACCGGGCAATCAATAAGAAATAACTAAAAAATAATATATTACATAATATATTGCTGTATTTGCACACAATCTCAGTCATTTGTAAATAAATAAAAAGAAACATTAAATGTATGACTTACATTTACATTTAGATTTTACCTTTATTTACCTTTACATTTGCCTTTACATTTACCTTTACATTTACTTAAGAGGATGAGATGTGTAAACCAAGAAAGGGTAGATAATGTGTCAACCAAATTTTTATTCTTAGGTTAATTATTAAGAAGTGCCTGAGTTATCAAACACATTTCGTCCTCATTTTTATAGATTATTAGCAAGTGTTCGATTCTGATGATAGAAGAGCTTTGGCGAAGGTTTTATCCTTGTACGGTATACCCAGTGTATAAAGATAATTAGCAGTAAGTTCACCGCAGATGATTTCCGGCTCTTCATTCTCGGTGCGAACAAACAACTCCTCCCACATACTCTTTCATTAGCGCGCACAAACAGCTCCTCTCATTTGATCTGTAATCAGCGGTCCAATTACCCTGGAACAGCTATTTTTGCAGAAACTTTCTTGAAATGCCTCTGAAACCAACTCGAGGCTTTACAACCTCCTTGAAATTCCTAAAAACATCTATTAATAGCGTTGCAATTTTAATAACCAATTTTCATATATGTATTTAAATAAATTAATTTAAAATTAGTTTCTTTAAAATTTAGTGTTCCAATGTTTTCGCGTTCAAGAGAAATCTGACTTGCCTACCCGTGAAAAGATCTAATGTCGCTTAGGTTTTTACGTTCTCCGGAGCACTTGAGTAGTGAGCTAGAATAAGGCGTGCCGGGGACAAGGACGGAGACATGAATATACAGTGCAGTCTAACCGGTACACTGGCTTACTAAGGACAGTCACCTATTACTACGAACGATACATGAGTTACCAGACGGGTTTCTAAGGCAAAACCCACGTTTTGGAACTAGGAGCGAGATTGTGTAATGACATCAGACTTGTTTCGTTTCACGGGTTCATTAATAGAACAACTAATGTTTTTGAAAAGGGTAATTACTTCTCAGCTCAATAACCAAAATAAACTTCCGATGGTTAAGAATGCGTCATGGGTAATTAAAGAATGAGGAATGGAATGCTATAGTTAGAATGGTTTTAAGTTGAAAATTGTACCATTTGCTTAAAAGAAATTCTATTTGCGATTTTTTTGCGAAAAGGTATTTGCGAAAAGGTATTCCGTTGGTTAAGAATGCGTCACGGGTAATTAAAGAATGAGGAATGGAATGGTTGCATCAGCAATACAAAGAATATCCTCAGATACGTAATAGATTTGACGCCTACAAGAGACATTGGTACAAGGTATTCAATAGCTTAATTGGCTTTATAACATTTTGTGTAAAAGCTAACTCTATTCGCGAAAAAGGATATAGCAATTGTAAATTGCATTGCATGAACGAAATTAATTTTTGATGGAATCACAGGGATGTAAATGGCCCTAATTAGTGATTGGATCGTATGAAGACGGAGAAAATGGATTGAACTGATTAGCAGTTAAGGGAACTCCTCGGGTTTGTTAACTCATAGCTTATTTATTATAAATTTGGAATACCATCAATCTATGAAAATGGTTAACAATGATAAAATGGTCTTTTGACTTTACCTAGCTTTACTTCTTCGATGTATTCCGTATAACACACAAGTGGCGTTTGAATAGTTTTGTCAATTTAAAATAGGGTCTAAAGTTATAGTATACTAAAACATTGATACTAAGAGAGATGTAGATTGCAAGAAAAGAATTTTAATAATGAAATTCAGAACAACCCATAGAAATCCTTACAAATCAAGTAGTGAGGTGATTATGGGTTTGAAGAATCATGGATCATAAGCACCAATGACCCTAACCACCAAGGACCTCAACCTCCAAAGGTCCCATACCTCCAATCTCCACGGGGCCCCATCACCCAAACTTTTTAGCCCCTCCCCCTATTTTTTTGAATTTTTTGAATTTTTTTAAGATTTTTTTTTTTTTAACGTTATATTTTCAACTTTTTTTTATATCTCTTAGAATGACATGTAACATACTTAAAAAAAATCACATTTAATATTTTGCGAATTCAAAATGAGAATGATACAGAAATGGTAGTCATGACTTTTACTATTAGAAAAATATTGTTTTAAGTAGCACTTTTTTTATCGGACTAAATTTTTTTTGGACTTCAAAATTATTCAACTTTTTTTTACATATCTTAAAATGACATGAAATATGCTTATGGCTATAAAATTTGTACTCTATGCTTGCTCAGAGATGTTGATAAAAAAAAAATTATTCACTCTGATACTTAGATTTTGTCAATTATATTTGATGTATCTGACAAAAGATGTTGATAAAAAAAATTTATTCACTCTGACACTTAGATTTTGTCAATTTTATCCAACATATCCGACAAAGGATGCTGATAAAGCATTTATTCACACTGATATTTAGATTTTGTCAATTATATTCGTTGTATCTGACAAAAGATGATGATAAAAAAATTATTCACTCTGACACTTAGCTTTTGTCAATTTTATCCCATGTATTCGAGAAATGGATGTTGAAATAGAATTTAATCAATCTGATACTTAGATTTTGTCAATTTTATCTGATATACCCGACAAATGATGTTTATAAAGCATTTATTCACTCTGATACTTAGATTTTGTCAATTATATCCTGTTTATCCGAGAAATGGATGTTGATATAGAATTTAATCACTCTGATACTTAGATTTTGTGAAATTGCTGTATTGTCTGTCCATGTAGCGAATTCAATCGATGAAGAATGTTAATAAAGAATTTGTTCAATTTTTTCATAATTTCCCGAATTAAATTTCTGTATTGTTTTTCGAAGAGTTGAATTCAGGACAGAGTTCGTTGCTTTCATATTTATAATTCTTTCATAATGACATTTCCAAGACCGAATGAAGATGAATAATTTATTCACTTTAATAAATATATTTTGTTAATGTTATCCGACGTAACTGACAAATGATATCGACAAAGAATTTTAATAAAGAATATGTTCAATTCGATACTTGATTTATGTCAGTGTTATCAAACGTATCTGTCAAGACATTGATAAAGAATTTATTCAATCTGATAATTAGATTTTTCTCATTTTTATCAAGCATATCTGAAAAAGCATGTTGATAAAGAATTCATTCACTCCGGTGCTTAGATTTTGTGAATGTTATCTGATGTATCATACAAATAAGTTGATATAGAATTTATTCACTATGATACTTAGATATGGTCAGTGTTATCAAACGTATCTGTCAAAAAGACATTGACAAAGAATTTATTCACTCTGATACTTAGATTTTCTCAATTTTATCCGATGTACCCGACAAAAGATGATGATAAGGAATTTATTCATTCTAATACACAGATTTTGTGAATTTTATCTGATGTATCAGACAAAAGGAAGTTGATAAAGAATTTATCCACTCTAATACATAGATTTTGACAATTTTATCCAACGCATACGAGAAAGGATGTTGATAAAGAATTTATTCAATCTGATACTTAGATTTAGTCAATTTTATCCGATGTATCTGACAAAGATGTTGATAGAAAAAATTTAATCACTCTGATACTTATATTTTGTCAATGTTAGCCCATGTGTATGACAATAGATGTATGCAAATTCCTTTTCTTACATCTCCGGCGTTTTAACAGACATTCTAAACGTTTGATATGCTAGCATACTCTAAAAATAATGAACGGATAACGATTTGATGCATAATATATTTCTAATGAATTAATTCCATGTAAAATATTATTACAAAAATATATTATGATATATTATTAATATCAATGATAAACTTTGGACATTTTGAACCTGTTTCATGAAATAGTTCACCATGTTCTCTCTTGATATTGTAGCTATTGTCTTCTCTTAGCTCGTAATTAGTAGAATACTCATTATTCCATTTTGAGTCATACACAATTTTTACTGAGGTGTCACCGAAAGGTTCAATATGCGTTTCGTCTATGGTACTATGTGGTTCATTAACTATTTGATCAATGGTGGTAACGTTTGCTGGTACTTTATTTTTCATCGATTCATCTTTATATTCCTTATTGATATTTTCTATCAATGCCCTTTTTATTTTTCGGGCAATTTCACTGTATATTACAATACTGTTTTTACACATGTAACAGTTTCGGCACGTAGTGAAGATATGGTTTATGATATTAGTAGAAGAGTAGGCCTTTCTTCTTTTGACATTCCGTTGAATGCTAATACCCGAAAGTTGACGATAGGATGTATCAGTAGGTAATGTGTTACCTGCAACAGTAGCAAGGAGTTGTCCTCTATCATCAACGATTATTTTTATGTTGGGATTCTCTTTGAGTGCAATCATTTCTGGAGATGTCAATTTCGTATATCCACCATCATAAGAGTTAAACTTTTTCGGTACTCCAAAGAAATTTAATTCCTTACTGTCATGACAATGCACGCATACGTTTCCGATAGTGCTACCACTTGTACTTATTTCATAGTTTAAATACTTCTCCTTGTCAGCATTCAATGCTACAAAAACACTATCATGTGAACACACTTTCTTAAAATGCTCCATCTTCACGTTTTTTTAAAGATATGACTTATGTGTTTATCGTTCCACTGCGTAAAAAATACTGATTTAATACATGCAACATTATTTCTCCTTTTATTTTATATTATTTCCTGTTTTATTTCTCCTATATATCAATGATCTTGTTAGGGACCTGGGCCCTTCAGTGTATCCTGTACTATTTGCTGATGAAAGCAACTTCTTCATCACTGGCACCAATTTACCATCGGCAATAACCTCTGCCCAAGTCCTTCTGAACCGAGTCCATGCGTGGTGCCCTTACACTCAATATGACCATTAATAGTAACAAAGGTCCAGCATCATTATTCAGAACCCCATAATCCAAGAGGTTATCCAAACTGTTCTTGGTCTCAAGTACTTCTCCGACATCCTCCCAAAAGTGGAGGTTGCCAAATTTCTTGGTGTATTTATTGACTCATGCTTGTTCTTCTCTAATCATATTTCTTACATCACAGCAATAATTTTGTGACAAGTAGTTATGATTAACCGTGTGAATTATTTCCTTCCACCTGACAACCTATTTACCCTCTATTATTCCTTACTTTTCTTATTACGTATTAGCTTTGGGAAATACAACAGGTCCTTGACTAAAAAACACAGATTTGATTAACACCTTACATTTAAAGCCTTTTTTTATCTTCACTGTCCATATCCCATTCGTAATATGTATTCAGGTTTCGGTATAGCTCCGCTAGATCAATTCATACAAAAACTAAACTTATCGCCTGCTTACTCTGCTTTCCACAATAATCTTCCACCTCAACTACTAACCTATTATAACATTAATAATTCGGAAGCCTACTGTCTCCGTTCATCCAATAGAGCCTTTATAATTACTAAATGCGTTTCTAGTGCTACCCAGCAATCTCCCACTTACAAATCTATTATTCAATGGAACAAAATACCCTCCAGTGTTAAACTAGCCACAAGTTTCTGCAAGCTGTATAAAAATGTAACAAAACTTGATAATATAATTTAATCTTTCAATTTTTAACCAATTTGCTTTAATTACCCATGTTTTATTCTTCTTCTTTTTTCTTTCTTTTCAGAGTTATTTTAATAATTTTTTTTTTTTTTTTGGTCCTTAACAAGTTCTCTTCTAGGATCTTTATTGATATTGATGTTTGTGTTATGTTTTTGTTCGAATAAATTAAATTGAATGGAATAAACTAGGTAGTGTCGATAATCCCGCCATAAAGTACCAGTGGGAAAGCCGCATCATGTCTCTGAGCAAGCATAGAGTACAAATGTTATAGCGATAAGTATATTTCATATCATTTTAAGATACGTAAAAATAAGTCCCGAAAAAATTTAGTCCAATAAAAAAAAGTGCTACTACAAACAATATTTTTCTAATAGCAAAAATCACGACTAACATTTCTATATCATTCTCATTTTGAATTTGGAAAATATTAAATGTGATTTTTTTATGTTTTAAGTATGTTACTTGTCATTCTAAGATATATAAAAAAGGTTGAAAAAATATAACATGTTAAAAAAAATAAAAAAAGTTAAAAATCTTCACAAAAAATTCAAAAAAATTGGGGGAGGGGCCAAAAATTTTGGGTGATGGGGCCCCTCGGAGGTTGGAGGTATGGGACCTTTAGAGGTTGAGGTCCTTGGTGGTTAGGGTCATTGGTGCTTATGATCCATGATGCTTCAAACCTATAATCACCTCACTACTTGATTTGTAAGGATTTTTAAGGGTTGTTC
The DNA here is from genome assembly GCF_049724085.1 of Artemia sp. Qi Xiang Cuo. Lineage (NCBI taxonomy): Eukaryota > Metazoa > Arthropoda > Branchiopoda > Anostraca > Artemiidae > Artemia > Artemia sp. Qi Xiang Cuo. The sequence goes on along the minus strand of NC_142812.1, from coordinate 11,547,667 downwards.
TGAATTTCATTATTAAAATTCTTGTCTTGCCATCTACATCTCTCTGAGTATCAACTTTTTAGTATACTATACTAAAAATATCAATATTTTAAATTGACAACACTATTCAAACGCCACTTGTGTGTTATACAGAATACATCGAAGAAGTAAAGCTAGGTCAAGTTACAAGACCATTTTATCATTGTTAACCATTTTCATAGATTGATGGTATTCCAAATTTATAATAAATAAGCTATGAGTTAACAACCCCTAGGGGTTACCTTAACTGTCAATCAGTTTAACCCTTTTACTCCACCTTCATACGATCCGATCACTAATTAGGATCATTCACATCCCTATTATTCAATCAAAAATTAATATCATTCATACAGTCCAATTCGCAAATGCTATACCCTTTTTCACAAAAAGAGTTAGCTTTTACGCAAAATAATATAAAGCCAATTAAGCTATTGAATACCTTTTACCAATGTCTCTTGTAGGCGTCAAATCTAATACGTATCTGAGCATATTCTTTGTATAGTTGATGCATTCCATTTCTCATTCTTTAATTACCCGTGACGCATTCTTAACCAACGGAATACCTTTTTGCAAAAAAAAATTCGCAAATAGAGTTATTTTTACGCAAATGGTACAATTTTCAACTTAAAACTATTCTAACTATAGCATTCCATTCCTCATTCATTAATTACCCGTGACGCATTCTTAACCATCGGAAGTTTAATTTGGTTTTTGAACTCAGAAGTAATTGCCCTTTTGAAAAACATTAGTTGTTCTATTAATGAACCCGTGAAACGAAACCAGTCTGATTGCATTACACAATCACGCCCCTAGTTCCAAAACGTGGGTGTTGCCTTAGATACCCGTCTGGTAACTCAGGTATCGTTCGTAGTAATAGGTGACTGTCCTTGGTGAGCTAATGGACCGGTTAGACTGCACTGTATATTCATGTC
>NC_142812.1:11510508-11546217 GCF_049724085.1 Artemia sp. Qi Xiang Cuo | reverse complement strand
TCATGTCCCCGTCCTTGTCCCCGGCGCGCCTTATACTAGCTCACTACTCACTTGCACCTCGGTCCGGGTTTTTATAATGGGTGAGATAGGGGACGGTCATATTGTCTAATATCTATATACTGCGGGTATAGCAGACAAATACATTAAAATGATTAGTGTTATATACGAGAATAACACTGCTGCGGTTAAGGTAGGAAATGAGGTTAGCAGATGGTTTCGTATTAAGTCAGGAGTAAAACAGTGTTGTGTCCTATCCCCTTTTATATGGATGATTTTGATAGACTTCGTCTCAAGGAGCACAGAAAAGGCAATGCGAGAACACGGAGTCAAATGGGGAGGAAAAACTTTCCTGGAACTCAGATTATGCTGATGATTTAAGCCTCCTAGATGAAAGTGTGAGCAAAATTAATGAACTTTTAGAGGTTTCGCGAGTTCAGGCTTCTAGAATAGGTCTTAAAATTAACATTAAGAAGACTAAAGCTAGGAGTAAGGGAAGATGAACAAGTGAGATTGTAATGTAATTTACATATTACTGATGACATACTTGTCATTACAAGTACCTTTTCATGGTACATGGTCACGTCGTCACGTCGTCACGTGGTATATGTCGTTAATGCAGTCCTAATTTCCAAGTATGACATAAATTATCATTAAAACTTATTCTTCCAGTTCTTTATTTTTTCCCCCTTTTAACTGCAAACTTCCCTTGTCCCTGGCATTTGGGCGCTCCCTATTGTGAAACAAGCAAACAGTCATTTGCCCGTTATTTCACGGAACAGACATGAAGAAACTAAGGATTAATAATAAATGAAAAAGTATCATCAACTGGTTTTCCAAAAGAATTAAAAGTTAGAAAACAATTCTTTTTCTCGAGATTCTATGAATAAAAGTGAAAAGATGTGTACAAAAAAATTGGGTTTTACATATCAAATTGATCTAAGTCATAAATATATGAATAAAAAAAATGGTAAGTTGTAGCAAAACAGTTTAGAAAGATCAATTTGACGTGTAAGCCCAATCCACTTTGCATCCCTCATTTTCACTTATATTCATGAAACCTCGAGAAAAAAAATATTTTCTATGTTTTAGTTCATTTTGAAAACGAGTTTAAAAAATATATTTATTAGTTCATACGTATATATTAAATTATTATAAATATTATTATAATTATATATATTAAACGCCCCGCTCTCTACGCTAAAGTTTGACTGTTTATCCCAACTCTACTGTTAAAAGAATAAAAAACTTTAGCGTAAATAGCGGGGCGTTGAGGAGGGGACAGCCCATTTCATATACGGAATAATTTCTGTTCGTTTGAAGTTTTTATGTCGCTCCTTACTTTCAGTTTAAAAAAAACTGTTTTTCTTACTTAATCTTACCTAAAGTTCGAACCTAAATTACCACGGCCACAGGGAAGTGTTCTTACCGCTACTGTATTATATAAGTCGCTACTCGTTTTTTTATAGCTTTTGCTGTGCCTAATCACCCCCGCGGTTTTATTAATTTTATCTAATAAAACCGGAGACGTAAAGAAAAAATATGTTGTATTATCGCACGGTCATCGGAAATGTACCTAGGCCTATATAAAACTCGCAAGGAATTGAACGCTCAGAAGTTGTCGAACAAGTAATTTTGGCAAACAAAAATCTAAAGCAAAAAGGCGGTGGGTCGGGGAAACTGAGTTATGAAACGAATGAAAAATTAAAAATTAAAAAAAAAAAAATTGATTTCCCTCACCTTTCACAGTGCTTTGCAGTCATTATATGTTTTGATGTAATTAGGGACCCAGCACAGCCTGGATGATATAATGCCGGCATACCATTTCTATTCCTTTCTGAATATAGAAGTGCTATCCATGGGTAGGTTCCAGGAATCGCCTCCTCTCCTCCAACTATTTTTGCCCCTGAATTTTTGAAACGACTTTTCCCACAAGCTAAAAAGGAGTTGATTTTAAAAGGGTATAAAGGCATCTTTTAGAAAGATTTTAAGCGCAACAAAAAGATATATTTTACGACCAGTGTGAAATTAAAAGTTTCTGGCACATAAAATGTTTTTTGCAGGCATGCGTCAATGTGGCTCTGTACCAGGGTTACCACCCGGTGAAAAAATCACTAGATTTGCTTTAGGCAATGTACAAAATCACTAGAAATAGTGATAAATGACAAACGGTGGCAACCCTTCTCTGTACTGATGTTCCTCTTAGTTTTTTTTCCCAATTTGCACCTGATAATCGAGTAGATATTTAAGTAATTCTGTAACAACCAAGCATTCTCCATTGTATATACCCTCGTGAAATATCTCAATTACGCATTAACATAATTACCATGATATTCTTTAGTTTTGAGTCTTAGGGTGGCAAATCAGCAATTTCAGTTGAATTAAGAAATTTTGGCGTGAATTCAGTTCCTCTTTTCTGTTTATCCTTCACAGTATAACACATTTTATTGGATTTTTATTCTCCTGGGTTTCGTTGTGAGTCTTGCTGTTTCTTCTCTTCTAACCGTAGCTTTTGTTTACGATTCAATGTGATCCTCGCTGACGCTTGTCCCCCAATCGCTGATCTCGTTCTGTTTAGTTTTTGTTCATCATTACTTCAGACTTTTTTTCCATGCCTGTTGCTTTAACTGTTCGGGTTCCTTTTGCATGTCTTCTTACCACAGATCTCGCTGTACTTCATTTTAGATCATCATTACCTGTTATATACTCGTTTGTTCGCCATTCGAAAGTCTTAGTAGACTTTGCAAGGGTAGAAACTGATCAGACAGCAACCTGTAACCCGGCAACCAATGAATTAGAATACAATTAGAATAATAAGTTTGAATTAACGCTTAGCTCTTGGGTAAATACCGTATTTTGGTTTCAAATTAGTTCTCCCTACCAAGAAAATACTATAAAAAATACAAAATACTATACTAAACTGACTAGAAAGAATTCTAGTAGACTCATTGTTTAAGAGAATTTCAGTGCAGCAACAGGATGATATCGTAACTCCTTTCTGCAGTATTTTATTCGTTATTTATGGTATTCGTTTTAATTTGTAATATTCGATTTTATTCTTTATTTATTCGTTATTTTTGTGCAGTGATTTTCCAGTTAGTTCTTAAACTCGTTCATAACTTGTTCAAGTTCAACTTGTTCAACTTGTTCAAGAACTTGAAACAAGTTCATAAACTTGTTGACCTTAAAGTATTTTTGGTGTTGCTGTTTATTTTTTTTTATTGCCGCTGTTGTTTTTCGTAGCTTTTCACTTTTTTTTTATATGAATAATCTTATGTTATCTTTAAGCTTTTACCAGAGTTAACATGTTCGTCGCTGTTACGCCTAAAGGTAAAAGCCATATCTACCACTTCCACACGTCGCTAATTACCAAAAACTGATTTCTAAGATATTCCCAAGGGGAGGATTAACAGACTACTGAAGGTCCGGAGGATCTAAGTGTGATAGAACATACATTGCTCAGCTGACCCTCCCCAAAAAGTAAGGGCAACTTATAAGAATGAAAACTGGTGCTACTGTTGCCACTGTCGGTGCTACTGTTGGTGCTACTGGTGCTGCTAGTGTTGAAAAAAAAGACTTCAAAGCCATCTAACGTTTGTGTTTTTGGCCTTTCTTGGTATTTTTTATTAAATAAATCATAAAAACATGGCAAATACCCCCCTAGATTTTGTAAATGTGACCCCATCCCCTACAGTTTCGTGAGTTCACACAACTAGTGCAAAGAGATCTTAAGCGGGGCTTCCGAAGTTGTTAAAGGAGTCGAGTAAAAACAACAATTAAAGAAAAGAAAAGAAAACAATCAAAAACATTTTTTAAAATGACTTTTAAAAATTAAAATTTCTAAATTACTTTCCCCTGCTTCGGCAATTACAATTGTTTGAACAGAGATCACCCCATTGGTCCTCCCTTTGAATTATGCTCAGCATACACTTTTTTGGCAGTCATTTCAGAAGTTTGAAAATGTTGCATTCAACCTGTAGGCATAGTAGCCACTATATGTTACTTTACATTTGATTGGAACTTGATTTGAAAAGCCTACATCAACGCTGATTTGTACCCACGTATTTTTTTTAGTTTACGTGTCTTTATATATATATATATATATATATATATATATATATATATATATATATATATATATATATATATATATATATATATATATATATATATATATATATATATATATATATATATATATATATATATATATATATATATATATATATATATATATATATATATATGTATATGTAAATATATATATTTACATCAGCTGTATTATGTAGACATAGAAACTGCTAATCCAGGTTTTCGTCTTTTCTAATATAAAAAAGGCACTTCAATCTGCATTTAGGTAAATATTCGTTTAAATTTTGTCAAAAAAATATCCTTTAAGAGTTTAGCTTAACCTAAAATCACCAGATTATGCACAGGGTATACTATTCATATTATAGTCATGTATTATTCAGCTCTTATTTGACAACTGTGAATAAAGTGTGACTTCAACATTAAATATAAACTTAATGTTGTTCAACTTCGTTTTCTGTATAGTTTTGTTTCTACTAAGATTATTTCAGGCAATAGTACCTTCCTAGGCCATCCATCTAGGATTTATTTGAGTGGAGTCCTTCCTTAATAGGAAGCAGGACATGGCCAGTATTTCATTTAGGAGGACACCTATCCTATTTTATGGGAATCTCTACCTATTCTTTCCTATGAAAAAAAAACAAACAACAAAACATACATACAAATTAGAATGATAAAATAATAGCTGTATAAATAACACAAAATGAAGAACAAGACACAACAGGCCAGTAGGAGGCGTTAGAGGCTTTGGAAGGCCCATGAAGCCCCTTTACGCGTCTACTGATACATAATGAAAATCATTGTTCCCGCTTCTAACAATCATGTTCCCGCTTCTAACAAGGTGTAACAAACCTACCTTTTAGCTGAAAAGTTGGCAACGGGAGCAATGAGGGCTGTTGAAGGGGTTGTAGGCTTAGCCTCTTAGCCTTTTTACCATGTATCACTTAGCCTCTTTGACTCTGCTAACTGAGAATCTTGAGATAATTAAACTTGTTCAAGAAATCACATGGCTACCTCTCTGGAAAAGTGCTGGTGGGAGGAGGAGCAAGGGAGTAGGATAGAAGGGGTTACAAGCCTGCTTTATTCCTCCGAGACTAAAGATTGGAAATTTCTGTAAGATTACACTTCTAACATGGAACAGTACGCAAACCCTTCAGCCAAAGATAGGGCTGTATGCCAGGAATTGGGTGCATAGATTTAAACAGGGGCCTTGCGGCGCTTTATACCTCCACCTTTACTAATTAAAACTATTCGGAGGCTTCTGATTCAAACATGGTCTCAAATGTTGCTTTTTCAATTTATCAATGTCAGAGCATGCTTCGGTAATAATGCCAAGGAATCCCCACACATCTTCAGTATTCTTATATTATAGTCTAACATCAATTTAAAACGGCGCCTGCTTAGAGTGAACTTCCCATACAAATGCTGAAACGTAGCGCAAAGAAACAAAAGCATGGCAAAACAGTTTCAGAAATACTCTTCCACATAGACTACGGAACTCCACTTCAACTCGGGCTCTGACTCAAGGATAGGCAAAACCATCCGTTTCAGCCACTGGAAAGAATTATACACAGAGATCAAGAAAAAAAAAATTCAGATCCATCAACCTGACCTGAAGTCTTCACTATTTGCAGATAACACAGATTCTTTGCCTTTACTACTTTCTCGCAATAAACATAAATTTGACGACATAGAAGACGAAATAAAAATCAAAACAAACTAAAATTTTGCTTCCTTGCGAAACAAGGTATTAGGAAAAAAGAGGGAGGCTTTGAATAGTATTGGGATGGAGGAGGAGTGTCCGTAGCTCTGTGGGCCTCAGGTGACTTGGTGCTGCGATGAGTTGTTTGTAGTAGTATTTCAAAAATGGAAGCTACTTGCCATAGCATTTTTTGTCGTCAGCTGTATAGCCAGGACTGCATTCACATTTGTAACTGGATTCAGAGAGGGGGATACATTTTGCATCCTTATCGCCATCTTCAGCGCATGGATTATCTGTACATGGGTCACCTGCAAGGAGAAACTTGAGAAAACTAACAGCTTATTTTGTATGCAGATATTGAGTCGTGTATGAGGTTATATTGTGACTTGGTATTATTTTACACATTTTCATAGAAGTGAAACAGATCAAAAACATTAACTTAAGAGGAAAATTGTTTAGACCGTAAAATACATTGTCGTCATCACATATAAAACTTAAAATTATACGAACCATGGTTTTTCTTATACTGTAAAGCTGTTATTTTTAGGTTTAACTTTATCTGTGTACTTAGAAATATAAATAAGAGTTTTTCCAGCACTGGTAGTTTTTGCTTAAAATTGTTTGAAAATTTTGGGGAAATCTGGGTGTTAAGAATTTAAAAAATCCAAGGGTTTTAAGGATGGTTAATACTTAAACACTTAACGATTGTTGTTAGACAATTATTTAATAAGTATACACGATATTGAGTTGTGTGTGAGATTATACAATGACCTGGTATTATTTTAAACGTTTTCATAGAAGTGAAACAGCTCAAAAACATTAACTTACGAGATAAAATGGTTTAGACCGTAAAATACTTTGTCGTCATCACATATACAACTTAAATTATATTAACCATTGTTGTTTTTACTGTAAAGATATTATTTTTATATTTAATCTTAACTGTGTATTTAGAAATATAAACAAGAGTTTATCTATCACTGGTAATTTTTGCCTAATATTGTTTATAAAATTTGGGAGAATGTGGGTGCTACGGATTTAAAATTAATTCCAAATGCTTTAGGATGGCTGACACTTAACAATTGTTGTTAAATAATTGTTAAACAAGAGAAAAATAGTCAGGTTTTTCTTAGCAGCTCTAGCTGCTTGATTTTTATCCATAGTACTAAAGGCTCCACCAAGAAAACTTAAAAAACTGTTTCAAGGTTTCACGACTTCCATTACACCAAGAATATTCCTTATGTTCCTAGTCCTTTAACTCACTTAAGCCCTTGGTATTTGTGTAAGTTAAACTTTCATGTCAAGAAATCATCTCATCACTATGATGAATATGAAAACGCCATTGGATTCATTATCGGTTTTAACGTATTTTTGTTGCATCACACCAAAGAACCTTACATTAGACCTTAGTTCCGCCAGATTTACCCAGGGACTCGAGGAAGAACGTCCAGTCATCGCTCAAATTTACCGCAATTACGACGTTCTCCCACTTGGGTTGAATGTAAGCATTAATACTTTACAGGTCTACCCAATAGCTGCACCATAGTCTGTCCCGGGATATCTTTTTTGACGAAAGCCTAGTGAAGAGCAGTATTCGGAAGCCTTTGGTAGCTCATTCATAGGACATCTACTAAATACTTCCATCTTCGTACTCTGATGACGCTGGTCATACGCAGCTGCATCTCGTATTAATTGATTAGTCATTATCAGGTCCCAGAGAATATTCAATGTTCTCCTAAGGACGGTTTTCCCGCCGTAGGTACCAGCTACAATTATGACAGTGGCCAAATATGCCTCTGAAGCATGGACGCTCCGAAAAGCAGATGAAGATTTGCTAGATGTTTTCCAGAGAAATTGCTTAAGGATTGTTCTGGGTACCCGGCTGACTGACCGTACTTCAAGCAATAGGCTATACGAAAAACGTGGTTCAATACCACTTTCTAGGGCTATAATGAAAGAAAGGTGAGGTGGCTAGGGCACGTTGTGCGGATGAAAGATGACAGATTACCGAAGATTGTTCTTTTCGGCCAACCGGCTAGGGCTAAACGGAAAGAAGGTCGTCCTCGTTTTGGGTGGGAGGACGTCACAAAGAAAGATTTAAATGAAATGGAAAATTCATGGGCGGGTGTAAAAAGGGAGGCTTTGAATAAATTGGGGTGGAGGAGGAGCGTGCGTAGCTGTGTTGGACTCAGGCGGCTTATATGTTCATATGTTTGATTTATATGTTTATATGATTTATATGTTTATAAGAGCTTCGTACTTTCAAACTAAGTCATTTTGTATGAATGTTTCAAATAGATTTTGTTTTCTTCTTCATTATATCTGATGATAACTGGCTGCTTTGAAAGAGGTTTACAAAGAGTTTTTTGACCAATAATACAATTGGTGAAAAAAAGTAACCTGTAGGTTGTGAATTTTTAAGATGGACACATTTTAGCTAAAAATGACACATTTTTGGATGCTCAGGGGACCAACTCATGGAACGAAATGTCGACAACCCTGGTGAGGCAAACTTCCTTGCCATTAAGAGAGCAGTGTATATTGAAAGTGGAGATTTCATTTTTTCATAATGTGGTATAGAATTTATATGTAATTTGGAGTTGAGCTTTTATTTTTCGTAATGCTTTTATTTTTGAGCTTTTATTTTTGAGCGTTTATTTTTGAAAAAGCTTTTTAAAAAGCTTTTATTTTTGAGCTTTTATTTCTCGTAATCAAAAGGGTGATGATCATGATATAATGTTTCTACCGCTATAAACCCATTTGATGCAAAAAACGTAAAGAAATGTTAAAAAATCAGTTTAAATTTAAATAAAATAAAATTAATAAATACAAATTAAAAAATTAATTAAATAAATGCCTTGATATACCAGGGGATATAGCCAAATCCAAACAGGCCACTGATCATAATAGGGGGTAACTGTTACAATAAATCCATCAAAACCCACTTTACGTAGAAATCATAAATAAATGTAACAGAAAAGTATTAATAAATGAAATACTTAAATTGAAATTTCAATAAAATGTATTAAGTAAATTTTTCGATATACCAGGCGATTTAACCAGATCCTAATAGGCCACTGATCATGATGTGGGGTCACTACTATAGATAACTCATCAAAACCCACTTTAAGTAGAAAACGTAAATAAAGTAACAAAAAATTGTAAATTCAAACAAAATGAAATAAATAAACATATATTTAGATAAAATTAACTAAATAAATGTAAATACAAAAAGGGGTAAATATTCGACTTAAGTCAAAACTCAAGATGATTTCAAAATACAAATAAATGCTAAACTACATTATGAAAAATGAAATCTTGAATTTTAAGCTATCCTTCTCTCTTAACGACTAAAAGAAGTTTTTCTAACATTTTGATGTGTATTATCATTATGTAAATATTAACTTCAAGTCAGGATCCGTGCCATGTACATGCATTCCTGTCCATTACAGTACAGCTCATTCCCATCTCTCATTTTTCTTTTTATTGTTACTACCTCGCTAAAATATTTTATTTCCCTCCTAATGCCCTTGTACAGGTCGGTGCATAATTCTTTTCACCATTATAAAAGTAAATATTTTTTTCAATACATAAATTTTGATTTTTTTTTTAATTGTATAGTTAAAACAACAACTGTGATACAAAAATGAAAAAAAATCATTTTATTTCCCTCTAAAAGCTCTTATACAGGTCGGTGCATAATTCATTTCACCATTATAAAAGTAAATATTTTTTTCAATACATAAATTTTGATTTTTTTTTTAATTGTATAGTTAAAACAACAACTGTGATACAAAAATAAAAAAAATCATTTTATTTCCCTCTAAAATCCCTTATACAGGTCGGTGCATAATTCATTTCACCATTATAAAAGTAAATATTTTTTTCAATACATAAATTTTGATTTTTATTTTTAATTGTATAGTTAAAACAACAACTGTGATACAAAAATGAAAAAAAAATCATTTTATTTCCCTCTAAAAGCCCTTATACAGGGCGGTGCATAATTCATTTCACCTGTGATACAAAAATAAAAAAAAATCATTTTATTTCCCTCTAAAAGCCCTTATACAGGTCGGTGCATAATTCATTTCACCATTATAAAAGTAAATATTTTTTTCAATACATAAATTTTGATTTTTTTTTAATTGTATAGTTAAAACAACAACTGTGATACAAAAATGAAAAAAAAATCATTTTATTTCCCTCTAAAAGCTCTTATACAGGGCGGTGCATAATTCATTTCACCATTATAAAAGTAAATATTTTTTTCAATACATAAATTTTGATTTTTTTTTAATTGTATAGTTAAAACAACAACTGTGATACAAAAATGAAAAAAAAATCATTTTATTTCCCTCTAAAAGCTCTTATACAGGGCGGTGCATAATTCATTTCACCATTATAAAAGTAAATATTTTTTTCAATACATAAATTTTCATTTTTTTTTAATTGTATAGTTAAAACAACAACTGTGATACAAAAATGAAAAAAAAATCATTTTATTTCCCTCTAAAAGCCCTTATGTGATACAAAAACTATACAAAAACTGTGATACAAAAATAAAAAAAAAATCATTTTATTTCCCTCTAAAAGCCCTTATACAGGGCGGTGCATAATTCATTTCACCATTATAAAAGTAAATATTTTTTTCAATACATAAATTTTCATTTTTTTTAATTGTATAGTTAAAACAACAACTGTGATACAAAAATGAAAAAAAAATCATTTTATTTCCCTCTAAAAGCCCTTATACAGGGCGGTGCATAATTCTTTTCACCATTATAAAAGTAAATATTTTTTTCAATACATAAATTTTGATTTTTTTTTAATTGTATAGTTAAAACAACAACTGTGATACAAAAATAAAAAAAATCATTTTATTTCCCTCTAAAAGCCCTTATACAGGTCGGTGCATAATTCATTTCACCATTATAAAAGTAAATATTTTTTTCAATACATAAATTTTGATTTTTTTTAATTGTATAGTTAAAACAACAACTGTGATACAAAAATTAAAAAAAAATCATTTTATTTCCCTCTAAAAGCTCTTATACAGGGCGGTGCATAATTCATTTCACCATTATAAAAGTAAATATTTTTTTCAATACATAAATTTTGATTTTTTTTTTAATTGTATAGTTAAAACAACAACTGTGATACAAAAATGAAAAAAAAATCATTTTATTTCCCTCTAAAAGCCCTTATACAGGGCGGTGCATAATTCATTTCACCATTATAAAAGTAAATATTTTTTTCAATACATAAATTTTCATTTTTTTAATTGTATAGTTAAAACAACAACTGTGATACAAAAATGAAAAAAAAATCATTTTATTTCCCTCTAAAAGCCCTTATACAGGGCGGTGCATAATTCTTTTCACCATTATAAAAGTAAATATTTTTTTCAATACATAAATTTTGATTTTTTTTTAATTGTATAGTTAAAACAACAACTGTGATACAAAAATAAAAAAATCATTTTATTTCCCTCTAAAAGCCCTTATACAGGTCGGTGCATAATTCATTTCACCATTATAAAAGTAAATATTTTTTTCAATACATAAATTTTGATTTTTTTTTAATTGTATAGTTAAAACAACAACTGTGATACAAAAATGAAAAAAAAATCATTTTATTTCCCTCTAAAAGCTCTTATACAGGGCGGTGCATAATTCATTTCACCATTATAAAAGTAAATATTTTTTTCAATACATAAATTTTGATTTTTTTTTAATTGTATAGTTAAAACAACAACTGTGATACAAAAATGAAAAAAAAATCATTTTATTTCCCTCTAAAAGCCTTATACAGGGCGGTGCATAATTCATTTCACCATTATAAAAGTAAATATTTTTTTCAATACATAAATTTTCATTTTTTTTTAATTGTATAGTTAAAACAACAACTGTGATACAAAAATTAAAAAAAAATCATTTTATTTCCCTCTAAAAGCCCTTATACAGGGCGGTGCATAATTCATTTCACCATTATAAAAGTAAATATTTTTTTCAATACATAAATTTTCATTTTTTTTAATTGTATAGTTAAAACAACAACTGTGATACAAAAATGAAAAAAAAATCATTTTATTTCCCTCTAAAAGCCCTTATACAGGGCGGTGCATAATTCATTTCACCATTATAAAAGTAAATATTTTTTTCAATACATAAATTTTCATTTTTTTTTAATTGTATAGTTAAAACAACAACTGTGATACAAAAAAAAAAAAAAAAATCATTTTATTTTCCTCTAAAAGCCCTTATACAGGGCGGTGCATAATTCATTTCACCATTATAAAAGTAAATATTTTTTTCAATACATAAATTTTCATTTTTTTTAATTGTATAGTTAAAACAACAACTGTGATACAAAAATGAAAAAAAAATCATTTTATTTCCCTCTAAAAGCTCTTATACAGGGTGGTGCATAATTCTTTTCACCATTATAAAAGTAAATATTTTTTTCAATACATAAATTTTGATTTTTTTTTAATTGTATAGTTAAAACAACAACTGTGATACTAAAATAAAAAAAATCATTTTATTTTCCTCTAAAAGCCCTTATACAGGTCGGTGCATAATTCATTTCACCATTATAAAAGTAAATATTTTTTTCAATACATAAATTTTGATTTTTTTTTAATTGTATAGTTAAAACAACAACTGTGATACAAAAATGAAAAAAAAATCATTTTATTTCCCTCTAAAAGCTCTTATACAGGGCGGTGCATAATTCATTTCACCATTATAAAAGTAAATATTTTTTTCAATATATAAATTTTGATTTTTTTTAATTGTATAGTTAAAACAACAACTGTGATACAAAAATGAAAAAAAAATCATTTTATTTCCCTCTAAAAGCCCTTATACAGGGCGGTGCATAATTCATTTCACCATTATAAAAGTAAATATTTTTTTCAATACATAAATTTTCATTTTTTTTAATTGTATAGTTAAAACAACAACTGTGATACAAAAATGAAAAAAAAATCATTTTATTTCCCTCTAAAAGCCCTTATACAGGGCGGTGCATAATTCTTTTCACCATTATAAAAGTAAATATTTTTTTCAATACATAAATTTTGATTTTTTTTAATTGTATAGTTAAAACAACAACTGTGATACAAAAATAAAAAAAATCATTTTATTTCCCTCTAAAAGCCCTTATACAGGTCGGTGCATAATTCATTTCACCATTATAAAAGTAAATATTTTTTTCAATACATAAATTTTGATTTTTTTTTAATTGTATAGTTAAAACAACAACTGTGATACAAAAATGAAAAAAAAATCATTTTATTTCCCTCTAAAAGCCCTTATACAGGGCGGTGCATAATTCATTTCACCATTATAAAAGTAAATATTTTTTTCAATACATAAATTTTCATTTTTTTTTAATTGTATAGTTAAAACAACAACTGTGATACAAAAATGAAAAAAAAATCATTTTATTTCCCTCTAAAAGCCCTTATACAGGGCGGTGCATAATTCATTTCACCATTATAAAAGTAAATATTTTTTTCAATACATAAATTTTCATTTTTTTTAATTGTATAGTTAAAACAACAACTGTGATACAAAAATGAAAAAAAATCATTTTATTTCCCTCTAAAAGCCCTTATACAGGGCGGTGCATAATTCTTTTCACCATTATAAAAGTAAATATTTTTTTCAATACATAAATTTTGATTTTTTTTTAATTGTATAGTTAAAACAACAACTGTGATACAAAAATAAAAAAAATCATTTTATTTCCCTCTAAAAGCCCTTATACAGGTCGGTGCATAATTCATTTCACCATTATAAAAGTAAATATTTTTTTCAATACATAAATTTTGATTTTTTTTAATTGTATAGTTAAAACAACAACTGTGATACAAAAATGAAAAAAAAATCATTTTATTTCCCTCTAAAAGCTCTTATACAGGGCGGTGCATAATTCATTTCACCATTATAAAAGTAAATATTTTTTTCAATATATAAATTTTGATTTTTTTTAATTGTATAGTTAAAACAACAACTGTGATACAAAAATGAAAAAAAAATCATTTTATTTCCCTCTAAAAGCCCTTATACAGGGCGGTGCATAATTCATTTCACCATTATAAAAGTAAATATTTTTTTCAATACATAAATTTTCATTTTTTTTAATTGTATAGTTAAAACAACAACTGTGATACAAAAATGAAAAAAAAAATCATTTTATTTCCCTCTAAAAGCCCTTATACAGGGCGGTGCATAATTCTTTTCACCATTATAAAAGTAAATATTTTTTTCAATACATAAATTTTGATTTTTTTTTAATTGTATAGTTAAAACAACAACTGTGATACAAAAATAAAAAAAATCATTTTATTTCCCTCTAAAAGCCCTTATACAGGTCGGTGCATAATTCATTTCACCATTATAAAAGTAAATATTTTTTTCAATACATAAATTTTGATTTTTTTTTTAATTGTATAGTTAAAACAACAACTGTGATACAAAAATGAAAAAAAAAATCATTTTATTTCCCTCTAAAAGCTCTTATACAGGGCGGTGCATAATTCATTTCACCATTATAAAAGTAAATATTTTTTTCAATACATAAATTTTGATTTTTTTTTAATTGTATAGTTAAAACAACAACTGTTATACAAAAATGAAAAAAAAATCATTTTATTTCCCTCTAAAAGCCCTTATACAGGGCGGTGCATAATTCATTTCACCATTATAAAAGTAAATATTTTTTTCAATACATAAATTTTCATTTTTTTTTAATTTTATAGTTAAAACAACAACTGTGATACAAAAATTAAAAAAAAATCATTTTATTTCCCTCTAAAAGCCCTTATACAGGGCGGTGCATAATTCATTTCACCATTATAAAAGTAAATATTTTTTTCAATACATAAATTTTCATTTTTTTTTTAATTGTATAGTTAAAACAACAACTGTGATACAAAAATTAAAAAAAAAATCATTTTATTTCCCTCTAAAAGCCCTTATACAGGTCGGTGCATAATTCTTTTCACCATTATAAAAGTAAATGGTTTTTTCAATAGATTAATTTCGGTTTTTTAGAATTATATAGTTAAAACAAAGAAAAGTCAAATATGAGTAAATTCACCACCAAAGAAAGAATAAAGATAATTAAAATTTATTTTGAAAATGGATGCTCAGTTATCAGAACACGAAGATTTTACATACATAACTTCAGTGTTTAGACATCCTCCTACTAAGCCTATAACAGTTGACTTGTCAAATGCTTCACCAGGTAAAACTTGGTGAAATGTTTTCAAGAACATGCTTTTGTTGGTGATAGGGCTCGAACGGGAAAATGTGCTGCATAACACTGAGAATCTACTAAAACCAAAATAAATTTCTGTCTTTAAACTATGTAAGAAAAAAGAATAAAAAGGTAAACTCATTACCAAAAAAACACCTATATTTGATTTTATGCACTTATGCACTTAGTTTAATTACGTCACTTGTGACAACAATGGCACTTATAACACATAGTATAAGTCAGAGTAATCACTTGTGAACCACCCAGTATATAACAATTTGAGCCTAATGAGGCGCTTCGTCGGTTGAGCCTAAATTTCCTAAAGTTCAAAGGAGATCAAAATGAATGCATTTTTTTTTGCCTCGGTCCTCATTTTGTGTCTGTTTATACCTGAGAACCAGAATTTCTACGATTCATATTTTGGTTGCCACAAAATTATGAAGATGACAACTGATACGCCCAAAGTTTCACGAGTGTCACCACATTAAACCGAAAAAAAAAGCGGAAACTAATTTGGTAAATCTGATAATGCTTTTCCACCGTAAAAATTCAGAAACGTTGCAGAAACATGCAAATAATCATTCAAGGAAGATGTATCTTAAAAATGTAAATAATTTTTTTCAAAATCACAGAATTTATCCTAAAAGAGCAGGCTATTTCTATTTTAATCTAGTCTAATCTCTTATTATGAATCAAGGGAAGGATCCCAACAGGGTGGTTTCGACCACAGGGTGACGTTATAAAAAGTAGTTTATGTGTCATATCTGGGTGTTCTTTTCTTTGTGTCTGACGCAAAATAATAAATTTAATATTTGTATTTTGTATGCTACAAATTAAGTAATAAAAGTGATACTTATGTAGTCAGAAGAAAATAAGAATTTTATTGATATGTAAATGAAGTTGAAATATTAAATGCATCCCCATGGATAATTGGATTAACAGCATAGGATAATTGATCTTTCTAAAGAGATTTTCTTGTAGGTAAGTCGATTAACAAATAGTTTGAAGTTTTTCATCTTGAACAATTCTGATAATAAAAACCATTTAAACGTATAGCTTAGGTTTTTAGCTGTTCAATGATATATACATTTGTTTTCAATTTCTATTTAGTAACAAGATGTTAGAATTATATTCTAATTTAATTTTAGTCGTTCAATAGCTGTTTTTTTGTTGTTTTTTTTCTACGTAATTTCAGTGTTTCTCTTTTACTACAGCAATCAAGATAGTCACACTTTCTAAGGCTCCATGATGATGTGTTCTATCGCTCATTTTTTGTTGATTTTTCACACACGTTCCTTGTTTTCGAAATTTATGCCTACCTAGGGATAAAAGTGCATGACTGGATATGGAGGTCTTTTTTCTATTAAAAATTAAGGTTCTGGGCATTTCCATTTTTTAAGACGTGGTTGTGTAAGTTTCGAAATAATGAATTAAAAGAATCAGATTTCATGTCTGCTGTCCTCATCTAATAGTTACTGGTTAATGCATGCTTCTATAATTTTCAAATTTTTGCTTTTGTTTCGATAATTACTCCAAAGCCCCCCCTCATTAAAACCCTCAGAGGATTCTTCTTTCTTTTGGGAGCTTGTCCAGGAAAACCAGAGGATCTTGCTTTCAAACAGAAACATTAACTGGAATTCCCATCGCAACTTTGCTTGGTCGATGTGCTTCACGAATTCAATTTGTAATAAATAAAGAATAAAAAGAATAAACTTATCACAACAACTCCCTGCAAGTCTCCATTGCTGGGATGTATCACAGGAGGAACAAAGATAAAAGAAAGACATCCAACAAAGCAAGATTTAAAAAGAGAGAAAAAATCTAAGAAAATCTGCTTTATTTCTGCCACGAAGTGTCAACAACTTTGTTCTTACATCTAACACTAACGGCTTGTCAGTTTTGTCTTTTAAGTGACTAAAACCAAATATCACTCTGCTGTGAAGCTGAAATTCTGAAGCTGACAAAATCTACAACTGTAGCTCCCTGCAAGGCTCCATAACAAAAAAATATAGCAGGGGAGAAGAAACAAAGTAAAGACATCTTACAATAAAAAAATAAAGAAAAAACACAGCAAAAAACAAGAATAGTATTTAAAAAACCGTCCTGCGTCAAAGCATTGCTTATTACTTGCTAAAAATATAAATATTCGCAGGAAGCTTCAGTCCAGGCCAAAAAAAGTGCCCTCAATTTTTGTGAGAACTCAGCCTAATACTTACTAATTGTACAAAAATCGACGGGAAGCTTCTCTCCGGGCCGTAAACAAGAAATTGTTTCTTCAACATATCTTTGGGCTGTCTCTGTTACAAATACGGTTTTTGTTTTTCTGACAAGTACTCCCAAAATGGCAATGAGTCCCGATGGATAGCTCCCGATTAAATGCTGTTGATCTAAGCTTGAATCAATATCCTCTGCAGAAGAACCTTCTTCTGTTTGATCATCATAAGAGCTGATTCCCTTGGGCCCTTGACTTCTAAAAAAGTTGAACTGTTGATTATTAAATAGCTGAGTAAGACATAAACAAAAGGTGTTGATACCATTATTGTGGTCCTACCAGAAACTTATTCAAGGACTTCGGACCAGCGCTAAGCCCGAGATCAAGAGATCATGTTTTTCTCCATATCCTATCGTATATTTTTCACACCGTTTCGGATTTCTCGAACATGCACCCCTTCCTAAAATGGAGTTCTAGTGGTAAACATGATTTACAAATCTCTAAGATTAAACATGTGCAATTTATTCCAAGACTTTTTCATGTTTAATATTTTTTTTACGTTATTTGTTACGTTTTGTATTTGGTTGCATCTTGATCTCTTGAATGACTTTGCGTGTGCACTCACGCTTTTGCATTAATGCTGGGCTTTTTTTCTTGTTACCCTTAAGCGTGGCTCAAATTCACTGAACCCGAATGAATCTAGCTTAACAACAGTTAACACAATGTAAACTAGTTTTAAAATAAAATATGTTTACTCTTGGTTAGTCAGGGTGTGGGGGATTGGCTGCGGGTACCCTGGGTGTGGAAAGATGGGAGCACTTGAGGTGTTTTTATTTTTGATAATTAGTAATCAATTAAAGGACTTGGAACTTACCAAATAACTGAGCTTGTTCTATGCAAAAGCGCTTTTTTATTAATTTTTGATACTGAGTCATCAATTAAAAGACAATATAATTTAACTAGTAGTTGAATTTGTTTTGTGTAAAAGTACTTTTTTATTAATTTTTGATACTCAGTCATCAATTAAAAGACTATGAATTTACTAAGTAGTTGAATTTGTTCTACGCAAAAGTACTTTTTGTTCTATGGAAAAGTACTTTTTTTTTATTAATTATTGATACTCAGTCACCAATTAAAATACTTGCAATTTACCAAGTAGTTGAATTTGTTCCATGCAAAAGGGTTTTTTATTAATTTTTGATACTCAGTCAGTTTGTTCTATGCAAAAGTGTTTTCTTATTATTTTTTTTATACTCAGTCATCATTTAAAAGACTTGGAATTTACCATGTATTTGAATTTGTTCTATACAAAAGTACTTTTTTATTAATTTTTGATACTCATTCATCAATTACGAGACTTTGAATTTACCAAGTAGTTGTATTTGTTTTATGTAAAAGTGTTTTTTTATTAATTATTGATACTCAGTCACCAGTTAAAAGACTTGGAATTTACCAAGTAGTTGAATTAGTTCTATGTAAAACTGTTTTTTTATTAATTATTGATACTCAGTCACCAATTAAAAGAATTGGAATTTACTAAGTAGTTGAATTTCTTCTAGGCAAAAGCAGGCTACTTTTTTACTCACTCACAAATTAAAAAGACTTGGAATTTACCAAGTAGTTGAATTTTTTCTATGTAAAAATACTTTTTATTAATTTCTTAATTTTCAATATTCAGTCATCAATTAAAAGACTTGGGATCACAGTTTATAGACAGTAAGCTTATCGCAGATAATTTCTGGTCTTCGGTCTCGGTGCGAACAAAAAGCTCCTCCCAC
The DNA here is from genome assembly GCF_049724085.1 of Artemia sp. Qi Xiang Cuo. Classification (NCBI taxonomy): domain Eukaryota; kingdom Metazoa; phylum Arthropoda; class Branchiopoda; order Anostraca; family Artemiidae; genus Artemia; species Artemia sp. Qi Xiang Cuo. Next base: position 11,527,169 of record NC_142812.1, on the reverse strand, counting down.
TTGTTTCTGCCTTAGCGGATTAGTTTGTTATCGTCAATCACTGAGAAATGGTTACCAAGTGCATTATTCGTAATAGCGGGTTTCCACTTGTTTCGTGTCCAAGAGAAATCTGACTTGTCTACCCGCGAAAAGATCTGATAACGCCTATGTTTCTATCTGCAAAAACGTTCTCCGGAGCACTCGCAGCCCTGTCCGGGTTTTATAATGGGAGAGATAGAGAATTATCATACTGCTAATTCTATAAACTGTGCTTGGAATATACCAAGTAGCTGAGTATGTTCTATGCAAAAGTGTTCTTTTATTAATTTTTGATGCTCAGTCACCAATTAAAAGACTTGCGTCTTACCTAGTAGTTGAGTTTGTTTTATGTAAAAGTTTTTTTTATTAATTTTTTATACTCAGTCATCAATTAAAAGACCTAGAATTTACCAAGTAGTTGATGTTGTTCAATGCAAAAGTACATTTTGTATAAATTATTGATATTCAGTCGCCAACTAAAATACTTGGAATTTACCAAGTAGTTGAATGTTTTCTATACTAAAGTACTTTTTTTATTAATTTTTGATACTCAGTCACCAATTAAAAGACCTAGAATTTACCAAGTAGTTAGTTTTGTTCTATGCAAAAATACTTTTTGTATTAATTATTGATATTCAGTCACCAATTAAAAGACTGAATTTACCAAGTAGTTGAATTTTTTCTGTGCAAAAGCACTTTTTTAGTAATTTTTGATACACACTCATCAATTACAAGATTTAGAATTTACCAAGTAGTAGAATTTGTTCTATGAAAAAGTTCTTTTATATTAGTTTTTGATACTTAGTCTTCAATTAGAAGACTTGGAATTTATCATGTAGTTGAGTTTGTTCTATGCAAAAGTGTTTTCAATTAAAGGACTTGTAATTTACCAAGTATTTGAATTTTTCTATGCAAAAGTACTTTTTTATTATTAATTTTTAATGCTCAGTCATCAATCAAAAGACTTGGAATTTACCAAGTAGTTGAATTTTTTCTATGTAAAAGTGCTTTTTTTTTATTAATTATTGATACTCCGTCACCAACTAAAGGACTTGGAGTTCACCAAGTGGTATAATTTGTTCTATACTAAAGTACTTTCTTATTAGTTTATTGTATTCACTCATCAATTAAGAGACTTGGAATTTACCAAGTGGTTGAATTTGTTCTTTGCAAAAGTACTTTTTTTTACCAATTTTTGATACTCAGTCATTAATTAAAAACTTATGAGTCTGATAGCAGTATCTATATCTGTGAAAATTTCTTTTCTACATCTCCGACTTTTTAATAGACATTCTAAGCAATTGAAGTGCTAGCATACCCTAAAAATAATAATCACATGATAAAGTAATTTATAAAATATTTTTATTGAAATAATGAAATGTAGAATAATAACATAAGAATATGTTACATATATTATTATACATTATTAATATTATTGAACAACTTTGGACATTTTGAATCTGTTCCATAAATGATACAAATATTTATCCTTCCAATTTTCCTAAATTACTCATTGAATACACACATTAAACAGGGTAAGGTTTATAACTAGGCTTAGGATACCACTCGGACAGCCACGTAGTGTCGAAAAGCAATCCTAGAATACCATTGACCCAGCCGCATAAGTAAAAAAAATAAAAAAAGTTGAAAAAATTTCCGTCCAAAAAATAAAATTAATTTAAAAAAAAAGAAAAGTGTTACTACAAACATTATTTTTCTAATAGTAAAAATCAGGAATAACATATCTATATCATTATCATTTTGTATTTCGAAAATAAAAAATATGATTTTTTTAAATTATATTTCATGTCATTTTAAGACCTGTAAACATAATTTGAAAAAAGTCTATATTAAAAAATATAAAAAAATAAAAGCTAAAAAAGTAAAAAAAATTAAACTTAAAAAAAAGTATGAAAAATGGGGGAAGGGGCCAAAAAGTTGGGAGAGGGGGTATTCGGCCCTTGGAGGTTGGGGTCCTTGGTGGTTGGGGTCCTTGATGGATGGGTTCCTTGATGGTTGGGGTCCTTGGTGGTTGGGGTCCTTGATGTTTGGGATATGGATGTTCAACTGTCGTACCATTGCGTAAAATGTATACGACTTTATTAATTTCGACTTTATGCATATTCCCAATATTAGCCTATGTAATCCTTTTCAAAAGGTATTGGCTGGCAGTCTGCATCCCCTCAGATTTCACTCTCTTCGGATATTTAAATAATTATTGTCAAGACATCCCTAAAAAAAAGAATCTCTTAAGGGAGTCACCATTCCCTCGGATTTACCTTTTGTTGATATGCGATTAAAATTTAAACCCTTTCTTTACTCGGAAATTTAAATAATTGTTCTCAAGACATCCCTCCAAAAAAATAAGTATCTCTTAAGGGAGTCACCTTTAACACAGATTTACCTACTGTTGATATGTGATTAAAATTGTAACCCTTTCTCTCTTCGGAAATTTAAATAGTTATTGTCATTTGAATTCATCGTGATAATTATGTCCATGAAAGAATTATGTGACAAAATTGACTGAATTCTAACACACCTCTGTGTCTAGGTCAAATTCCTGAAGAAACAATTTGATGTTCGCCCAGTGTCATAGGCTATTTTTAGATCTAGTTATCTTGTAAAAATAATCATGGTCATAATATTTGGTGTTCTGGCATTAGTCCAATTGTCTCCCAAATATGGTGATCCCCCCAGGATATAAAGGGTCCCCACTACTAATTTTAAAAAATCAATAATCATTAAGCAAATTTGACTGGTGAAGCGTACCCTGAGATATAGTAGCTTTACTCTTCCATATTCAAAGTAGTGACTTTTGTAGTTTCCTTCACAAATCCTTCGTGCTTTTTGTATTTGTTTTTTTTTCGCAGAGGATGTGTTTCTCACATTGGGTTTCTCTACAGAATACATTATGTGAGGATGTAAGACTAACCAGAAATTCAAAGCGTCCATGGAATAGCATCAAACCTATCTAAACGGTTCTTTAAACTGTCAGTAATCATAAATCGTAGCCTATTTTTTCAACATTTTATAGGCCTAAAAGCCCAGGAAGTACTGAAATTCTAATGCTCGTAGATGAGAATCTAGAAAGGGGTGTCTCAGCCTCTCACCCTCCCCTCATACGGTGGTATTTGGTAACTTTCGACTTGTAAGTGCAACTTATTTCAAAGAACTTAACCACCCCTAGTCTACAGTAGTGTCAAAGGGAGAAGGACCTCAGTAGAGATGACCCTAAAGGTCCTGTTGCCCACCCCTGCTGCCACCTACAACTTTTTTATATAGTTTAATGAGGACAGGGTCAATGACCTCTTTCTCCAGGTGTGTTTTTGGCACGCCCTCAGCGAAGGTCAATGTTGTTATTGTTTCCGAACCAAATGTCAAGGTCAATGTATTGAACAGAGTCATTAGAGAGAACACGTGGTTAATGGGGTCAATGTTGTTGTCGTTCGAAGCAAAGTTAATGACACGTACTTCCTGTTCGAGGCAGATGTTATGATCCAGAAATAGTATTTGTTATTGTTATTCGAGCCAGATGTTATGAGGTTCCCGGAAACAGTTAATCACACTTCCTTCCTGTTCGAGACAGATGTTATGATCCAGAAATAGTATTTGTTATTGTTTCCGAGCCAAATGTTACGAGTTCCCAGGAAACAGTTAGATCCCACTTCTTAGCCAATCAGCGAGTCGGTTACATCCCCCTTCTCAGCCAATCAGAGGGCTTTGTTTACATAACAATTCGACCAAGATATTTCGTATATAACGGGCATGCAATGCGATTCAATTATCAGAAACTATTGTGACACAATTGATATAACAATGGATAAATTTGATGAGCTTGAGATCTTGGCAGCCGCAATTAGCAATGTAAGTGCATTTTTATTTTCAAATGAATTTTCCTTGGACACCCTCCAGTATATTCAGCTAAAACGCAAATATGTTATTTTTACCCTTAAACCCCCCCCCCCAACAAACCATACAATCTTTATACTCAATGTAAATATATTCCTTTACCCTCAACCCCCCCCCAAACCATGCAATCTTTATAGTCAATGTAAATATATTCCTTTACCCTCAAAACCTAACCTTCCCCCCCCATTGTCTTACAACCCCATCGCAAAAGAAATACTTTTTTCGATAAATTCCTTCCCTCTATATTTCCAGCTAAATCCCCCCCCCCCAACAAACCATACAATCTTTATAATCAATGTAAATATATTCCTTTACCCTCAAACCCCCCCCCCCCAAACCATGCAATCTTTATAGTCAATGTAAATATATTCATTTACCCTCAAAACCTAACCTCCCCCCCCCCCATTGTCTTACAACCCCATCGCAAAAGAAATACTTTTTTCGATAAATTCCTTCCCTCTATATTTCCAGCTAAATCCCCCCCCCCCAAACAAACCATACAATCTTTATAATCAAAGTAAATTTATTCCTATACCCTCAACCCCCCCCCACAACAAACAATACAAACATCATTATAATCAATGTAAATATATTCCTTTACCCTCAAAACCTAACCCCCCCCTATTGTCTTACAACCCCATCACAAAAAGAAATACCATTTCGATAAATTCCTTCCCTTTATATTTCCAGCTAAATCCCCCCCCTCCCGACAAACCATACAATCCTTATAGTCAATGTGGATATATTCCTTTACCCTCAAACCCCCCCCCCCAAACCATGCAATCTTTATAGTCAATGTAAATATATTCCTTTACCCTCAAAACCTAACCCCTCCACCATTGCTTTACAACCCAAATTCTCGCAAAAGAAATACCATTTCCATGGACATCCTACCCTCTATATTTCCAGCTAAATCCCCCCTCCCTCCACCATTGTTTTACAATCCCAAATTCTCGCAAAAAGAAATAGCTTTTCTATAAATTCCTACCCTAGATATTTCCAGCTAACTTCCCCCGCCCGCCACCAGTGTTTTACCACCCAAACTTCTCTCAAAAATAAATAGATTGTCGTTCACATCCTGCCTTATATATTTCCAGCTAAGTCCTCCCTCCCGCTACCCGTGTTTTAGACTCCCAAAATCTCGCACAAAGAAATAGCTTTTTAATAAATTCCTTCCCTCTATATTTCCAGCTAAATCCCCCCTCCCTCCACCATTGTTTTACAATCCCAAAATCACGCAAAAAGAAATACCATTTCGATAAATTCCTTCCCTCGATATTTCCAGCTAAATCCCCCTCCCTCCACCATTGTTTTACAATCATATTCTCGCAAAAAGAAATAGCATTTCAATAAATTCCTTCCTTCTATATTTCCAGCTAAAAGCGACCATTGACTTCCGTCAATTTTTAATGAAAATGCCGTTCTGTTTTGACACAAGACTCCAGTGCGTGGTTAAAATTAGCAGTCACCCTCTTTCCGGTTTTGTTTACAAACGCGGTCAAGTCAAAGGAACTATTCTTCTGTCAAATTAAAACAGTTTGAGGTAATAATTAGATTGTAGTTTCGTAACCTGTATGGAAGTAGAGAAAGAGATTATTTTCAAATTATGTTTAACAATATATTTAGGATATTATGTGAAAGGTGGCAATGCATTGCTTCTAACAGCTTCGTTGTAAGTAAATTATGTGAAGGGGGATTCTGTGTGTAGACACATACGCCCATTGACAAGAAAACTATGGTGTAAATTTATAATTTTTTCAAGCTTTCAATAAAGTTTCTTTTATATTCCCGGGCGTGAATCCAGGATTTTTTGCTGGGGGTTAGCACTTTTAATAGAAATAGAAATGAAAGACTGTTTTTACCATAATTGCTTCTTCGTCATTTAGTGATTTTAGATATAGCATTTGAATAAAAGGTAGTAAGATATGCATTTCGCTTGAATATATCGCAAGATTAACTCTATGAGAGGGATGGCTTAATTTTCCTATTTTTGGGGCAAGGAGGGGAGCGTGAATCCAGGATTTTTTGCTGGGGGGGGGGTTAGCGCTTTTATTAGAAATAGAAAAGATAATTGCTTCTTCATCATTTAGTGATTTTAGCTATAACATTTGAATAAAAGCTAGTAAGATATGCCTTTCGCTTGAATAAAACGCATGATTAACTCTATGAGAGGGATGGCTTAATTTTCCTAAATTTAAGGGGGAGAGAATATGGGTTTTGTGCTTTCTTAGTGATAAACTAAACAAAATAATGTTTAATAACGTTCTTTCTGTAAAAAAGGGGGAAATTATTTTGATTTGATTTTTCTTCTCTTCTTTAAGGCAAATTATGAAGAATTTGCGGACACTGCTTTGATGAGACCTATGGCTGGCGCAAATAGCGAATAATGCGTGCCCCCTCCTTCCAAGAAAGCGAGGGCCAATAATGCGCCCCCTGCCATGGAATATGCTCGCTGGCAAAAACCCCCCAGCTCCACGCTGCCTGCCCAAGTGCAGCCACCTACTCAAGCCCCTCTTAATCAAGCCTCAGTTATACAATATGCTCCTCGACCGAAACCCCCCAGCTCCACACTGCCTGCCCAAGTGCAGCCTGCCCGAAAGTTAAAGAGACAGTGGGCAAATAGTTTCAATGCCGAAGCTACACAAGATCGTGAAATAGCCGGCACAGCTGCGCAAGAACATAGCGACGCCGCTTCGTCCACCTTCATTCATGCATTGCCTGGGCCTTCAAGAGGTGACACACCTACACAAAATCATGAGGTTACCATCCAACATGCACTAGCCGGACCATCTGGCACACAGGTCCAGACGGATTATGCAAATGTGAGTATTATTTCTTCAAACTATCTATTTCTTCCAATGTTTTCAAACCCAATATAAACTTATCTCACTCGGATATATCTAAATGTAATTTTTTTTGCAGAGAAACCATTCTTTTCTAATCTTTGCTATTTTCTATGCATCCCCCCCCCTATCTCTTCGCCGCTATCTCATAAGCGAATATTTTTATGGGTAATTTCAATTAATGCTCACCATTTGAAACTCAAAATCCCATATTTTTTCACAATTGATTATCACATAGTTTTAAGAGAAGGAACTGAGAGAGATTATTCTATCTGTCGCATATTGACGTTCTAATTTACACTGAATATTTCTTCGAGGGGAAACCGAGTTAACGGTTCAATCCTGGAACACTCGCACGGTGGCTTACAATAATTAAACTCATGTGTTTACTGAACCTGTATGGAATTAGAGAGAAACTTGGGCATATGCAGTCTAAGCGAATATTTCAACTTTTTTGGGGCATTATGTAATTGGCCGCGGAGCCAGTGGGTCCAGGAAGCACCGGGGAAGCACCGGGGGAAGCGCCACGAGTCAATGACGCGTCACGGGGGCGAGACGCTGCGTGGGACGCAAGGCAGGCCCCGAGAAGCGCCACAGGGATGTACCACGGGTCAAGGAAGCGTCACGGGGTCGAGAAGCAGCGCGGGAAGCGATGTGGGCCTCGCGAAGCGCCACAGGGATGCGCCACGGGCTCGAGAAGCATCGCGGGTCAGGGAAGGGCCACAGGGATGCCCCCCCCCCCCCCAAAAAAAAAAAAAAAAAAAAAAAAAATCCTATGTCATATCTTAGAATATCTTCAGTTGAATTAACCAAATGTTATTAAGCAATAATAATCCAAATTTTAAAGCAGTAGGGGTGATTTGAACACTTTGAAATAAGCTATTTTTCATTTATAGGTTGTCCTGGTTCCATACTCGCCGTCTAGTGAAGAAGGGGAAGAAGAGGCAGCGGACTTTCAGAACAACGATAGCATGGAAGTACCTGACAATATTGATGAGTTTTTAGATGATTTTTTAAAGTAGATAATAGCGCAGTTGAACTGGTAGACTTGAGCCAAAATACCTTTCAAATTTTAGACGATTTTACTGGGAACCCTCCTCCTCCAGCCTCCGATACCATAACGGGTCCACTTCAAACAACTGAAGTGGAACAGAGTCCAAATATTGTTGAACAAGTAGGGGGAGGGGATACATCATTCCCAGACTTTCAGCTGTCCAAGTCGATTTTAAATAATATAGTTGTTTTCACTGCAACGGTTGGGGATCCATTTAATACACTAATGGGGGAAATTTTGTTTTTGATCCAGGAGAGATTGTGCATGCCTATGGAGACAAAAGTCGTGTACTACTTGAGAACCAAAGTAAAGTGTGGGGGGGTAGGGATTCAATTAAGGTTTCTATTGTTTTAAAGGTTTTTTATTTGAATGAAGGGAAAAGCGAGGTTTACTATCATTTTGTACATTCCGAGATGCGAGTAATTTATCCAAATTTAGAAAATTTTGAGGAGTTTTTAGTGACTGGGTAGGACAAATTATTGCGCATCTCGAGAACTATAATGAAAATGGGAGTGGCTCAGTAGTTTTATTTATTGAAAATTTAAGCGTAAATATTTGTAAATTTAAGAAAGATTTTATTTTAAGAGGGGGGCTAGGTCTGAGAGGGATACAGTTTTAAATTATAATCCAGATCTAGAGGGTTGTCAAGGTGTCCAGAAGATCTGTTTTGAAACAGATCAAAAGTGTTTCAAGTATACTTTCCTCAAATCAGCATACGAGTCTCTAGCATGTGACGCTACCAAGAAGAATTTAGATCACTGGGCTGTACATGGGAAGGAAGGGTCCAATTTCCCAGTTGTAGATTTTTCATGCTTAGAAGGAAAATACCCAGTAACGCTAAGATCTATTGACATGTTTGAAAGGGCTAATGCTCATTTAAATATTGGCGTTACTGTGGTACAATACGAAACAGAATTTAAAGATGGGGTTCGTTCAAAAAAGAAGGGGGTGGTTTTCCCCGTAAGGGGCCCGTCAGTTGATTTGGTTAAACACTGGGTTTGGTTGCTTTACACTCCACCTAGTCAACCGAACACAATCGGTCATTTTAATCCGATCACTGACATTAGTAGAGTTCTGGGGGAGGGTAAGAATAGGGGGACCCGTTTCTACTGTCCAACATGCCTGTCTCGATTTTGGACTGAACTAATGTTGCGAAATCATATGAGACACTGTAGACGGCATGGGTACCAGACAGTGGAAACGGTTTCAGGGGATAGGGCCATTCTACGTTTTAAAAATTTCCAGAATACCCTTTTCCAATGCAACAAAATATCTTTGGATTGTGAAGCTAAGCTGGTGGAGGTGAATGACCCACAATATCTAAACCGTATCAAAGAACACCAGGCCAGTGCAGTGTCCTACGCCCCCGCGCAAAGAGATAATTCTAATACCCTGCGGTTGTTAGAAATAGTGGAAACAGTGGATGAGGGCGATGAGTGCATGGTCAAGGCATTGACTAAACTGATTGACACGGCTAATGGTGCTATTTCCCGTTTAAGAAATACCCATTATCCAATGGTGCTGTCTGCAGAGGATCGTCTCGCGATTAAAAATCAAGAAATATGTTGGGTATGCAAGGGGGAGTTTGTAGAGGAGGATAAAGGGAAAAGTGGGGGGAGGGGGAAAGTCAGAGACCATGACCATTTGTGGCAGGAAATATCATCTGGGGGTAGTAATTTTAGGGGAGTAGCACATCAATCGTGTAATTTAAACGTTAGCCAACAGTTTTTTATCCCAGTTTTTATTCACAACTCTAATTATGACTTAAAGTTTATTTTACCGGCACTGGCATGTATGCATAGGCAGGGAGGTGGAGTAGACAGTTGATGGTTAGATAATTCATTTAGCTATAACATTATTCCCAAATCAGCTGAGAAGTTATTGCTTCTCGAACTGAAATGGCAGGTGGTGGATAATGAGCGTACGTCTTGGAATAAAATTAGGTTTTTAGATTCTTTTAGTTTTTTCCCCAAATCCCTTAGTCAACTAATTCAAGTGCAGAAAAGCGACAATTTTGATAGCTTTCCCTTGCTTAAACAGCACTTTCCAGACAGTAAAATTTATGACTTATTAACCAGCAAAGGTGTATATGCATATGATTATTACTGTTCTGGCACTCGCTTAAGCGAGGAGAAACTACCTCCAATTGAAGCTTTTCAGAATTCACTCAACAATAGTAAATGCAGAGCCGAGGATTATGAGTTTGCCAAGAAGGTGTGGTCTAAAGGGGATTATAAAAATTGGTGGGATTATTTTAAAATCTACTTGGCCAGTGACATTTATACTCTGCTGGATATAGTCTTTAGGAACACAAACCAGATCTATTCAGAGTTCGGATTAGATATAGGATATTATTTTTCAACACCGCATTTAGCAATGGATTTAATTTTAAAAATTATCAGGGAGGAAATAGGCCTAATCACCGATATAGATCAACAACTTTTTGTAGAGCGTTCAATGAGAGGAGGGTATGTTTTTCATGGGGACTAGGTCTTATCAACCGATCCGAGTGGACAAAGCACCGGTGTAAAGTCAAATGCAGTGTTCTTGGACATGAACTCGTTGTACCCCTTGGCAATGTCCCACTGCTCTTTGCCGTGTGGGAAGTATCAATGGCTTGAGAATCCTTGTGAGTTCCCCGACATTACCACCGTCGAGGATAACGGGCTACAAGGATGGTTCTTTGAAATTGATGGTCACATTCCGCTGGCCCTTCACGACTCAGTCAAAGATTTTGTTTTCCCTGCATCAATCGATCAGTGACCAGGGACTCGCTGAGCCCCTACAATCGATCATTGGTTGAGGATATAGGGAAAAACAAAATCTTTGACTGAGTGCGTGAAGAAGCCAGGGAATGTGACCGTCAATTTCAAAGAACCATCCTTGTGGCCCGTTGTCCTCGACGGTGTTAATGTCGGGGAACTCACAAGGATTCTCAAGCCATTGATAGATTCCGACATGGCAAAGAGTAGTGGGACATTGCCGAGGAGTACAACGAGTTCATGTCCAAGAACACTGCATTTGACTTTACACCGGTGCTTTGTCCGCTCAGAATCGGTTGTGAAACCCGTATACCCTCCCGCATTGAACGCTCTACAAAAAGGTGTTGATCTACATCGGTGATTAGACCTATTTCCTCCCTGCTAATTTTTAAAATTAAATCCATTACTAAATGTGGTGTAGAAAAATAATATCCTATATCTAGTCCAAACTCTGAATGGATCTGGTCTGTATTCTTGCAGACTATATCCAACAGAGTTAGAACGTCACTAGCCAAAGTACAGTCTACAATAATCCCACCCATTTTCAATCACCTGCCCACACCTTCTTGGCAAACTCATGCTCCTCGACTGTGCATTCACTGTTGGTGAGTGAATTCTGAAAGCTTCAATTGGAGGTAGTTTCACCTCGCTTAAGCGAGCGCAAGAACAGTAATAATCATATGCATATACACCTTTGCTGGTTAGTAAGTCATACATTTCACTGTCTGGAAAGTGCTGTTTAAGCAAGGGAAAGCTATCAAAATTGTCGCTTTTCTGCACTTGAGTTAGTTGACTAAGAGATTTGGGGAAAAACTAAAAGAATCTAAAAACCTAATTTTATTCCAGCACGTACGCTCATTATCCACAACCTGCCATTTCAGTTCGAAGCAACAACTTCTCGGCTGATTTGAGAATGATGTTGTAGATAAATGAATTATTTACCCATGGACTACCTACTCCCCTCCCTCCCTGTGCATACGTGCCAGTGCCGGTAAAATAAATTTTAAGTCATAGTTAGAATTATGAATAAAAACAGGGATAAAAAACTGTTGGCTAACGTTTAAATTACACGATTGATGTCTACTCCCTAAAATTACTACCCCAGATGATATTTCCTGCCACAAATGGTCATGGTCTCTGACTTTCCACCTCCCCCTCTTTTCCCTTATCCTCCTCTACAAACTCTCCCTTGCATACCCAACATATTTTTTGATTTTTAATCGCGAGACGATCCTCTGCAGACAGCACCATTGGATAATGCGTATTTCTCAAACGAGAAATAGCACCATTAGCCGTGCCAATCAGTTTAGTCAATGCCTTGACCATGCACTCATCGCCCTCATCCAATGTCTCCACTGTTTCTAACAACCGCATGGTATAGAATTGTCTCTTTGCATGGGCATAGGAGACTGCAATGGCCTGGTGTTCTTGATACGGTTTGGATATTGTGGGTCATTCACCTCCACCAGCTTACGCAGTCCAAAGATATTTTGTTGCATTGGAGAAGAGTATTCTGAAAATTTTTAAAACGTAGAATGGCCCTATCCCCTGAAACCATTTCCACTGTCTGATGCCCATGCACGTCTACAATGTCTCATATGATTTCGCGACTTTAGTTCAGTCCAAAATCGAGACAGACATGTTGGACAGTAGAAACAGGTCCCCCTATTCTTACCCTCCCCAGAACTCTACTAATGTCAGTGATCGGATTAAAATGACCGATTGTGTTCCGGTTGACTAGGTGGCGTATAAGCGAACCAAACCCAGTGTTTAACCAAATCAACTGACGGGCCCCTTACGGGAAAACCACCCCTTCTTTTTTGAACGAACCCCATCTTTAAATTCTGTTTCGTATTGTACCACAGTAACGCCAATATTTAAATGAGCATTAGCCCTTTCAAAAATGTCAATGGATATTAGCGTTACTGGGTATTTTCCTTCTAAGCATGAAAAATCTACAACTGGGAAAATGGACCCGTCCTTCCCATGTACAGCCCAGTGATCTAAATTCGTCTTGGTAGCGTCACATGCTAGAGACTCGTATGCTGATATGAGGAAAGCATACTTGAAACACTTTTGATCTGTTTCAAAACAGATCTTCTGGACACCTTTACAACCCTCTAGATCTGGATTATAATTTAAAACTGTATCCCTCTCAGACCTAGCCCCCCCTCTTAAAATAAAATCTTTCTTAAATTTACAAATATGTACGCTTAAATTTTCAATAAATAAAACTACAGACCCACTTCCATTTTCATTAAAGTTCTCGAGATGCGCGATAATTTGTCCTACCCACTCACAAAAAACTCTCTCAAAATTTTCTAAATTTGGATAAATTATGCGCATCTCGGAATGTACAAAATGATAGTAAACCTCACTTTTCCCCTCATTCAAATAAAAAACCTTTAAAACAATTGAAACCTTAATTGAATCCCTCCCCCCCCCACAATTGAATTTGGTTCTCCAGCAGTGCACGACTTTTATCTACATATGCATGCACAATCTCTACTGGATCAAAAACAAAATTTCCCCCCATTAGTGTATTAAATGGATCCCCAAACGTTGCAGTGAAAACAACTATATTATTTAAAATTGTATTGGACAGCTGAAATTCAGAGAATGATGTATCCCCTCCCCTACTTGTTCAACAATATTTGGACTCTGTTCCACTTCAGTTGTTTGAAGTGGACTCGTTAGGTATCGGAGGCTGGAGGAGGAGGGTTCCCAGTAAAAGCATCTAAAATTTGCAAGGTATTTTGGCTCAAGTCTACCAGCTCAACTGTGCTATTATCTAATTTAAAAAGAAAATCATCTAAAAACTCATCAATATTGTCAGGTACTTCCATGCTATCGTTCTGAGACTCCGCTGGCTCTTCCTCCCCTTCTTCACTGGACGGCGAGTATGGGACCAGGACAACCTATAAATGAAAAATAGCTTATTTCAAAGTGTTCAAATCACCCTACTGCTTAAAATTTGGATTATTATTGCTTAATAACATTTGGTTAATTCAACTGAAGATATTCTAAGATATGACATAGGATTTTTTTTTTTTTTTTTTTTTTTTTTTTTTTTTTGGGGGGGGGGCATCCCTGTGGCACTTCCCTGACCCGCGATGCTTCTCGAGCCCGTGGCGCTTCCCTGTGGCGCTTCTCGGGACCCACATCGCTTCCCGCGATGCTTCTCGACCCCGTGGCGCTTCCCTGACTCGTGGCGCATCCCTGTGGCGCTTCTCGGGGCCTCGCATCGCTTCCCCGGGCGATGCTCTCGACCCGTGGCGCTCCCCGACCTGGCCTTCCCCCCGGCCTTCCCCGGCGCTTCCCTGACCCACCGGCTCCGCGGCCCATTACATAATGCCCCAAAAAGTTGGAAATATTCGCTTAGACTGCATATGTCCAAGTTTCTCTCTAATTCCATACAGGTTCAGTAAACACATGAGTTTAATTATTGTAAGCCACCGTGCGAGTGTTCCAGGATTGAACCGTTAACTCGGTTTCCCTCGCTAAAATCTTTGGCACGAAGAAATATTCAGTGTAAATTAGAACGTCAGAGATGTGACAGATGGGGTAATCTCTCTCAAGTTCACGCTGAGACTATGTGCATAATCAGTTGTGAAAATGGTGTCTAGAACATGAGTATGATAATGAGCAGAGCATTAATAGTAATGACTAGAAAAATATTCGCATTTTGAGTTTCAGTGGCATCTGAAACTATAGGGGATGCGATAGCAATAGCATTAGGTAAGAGTGGTTTCTCTGCAAAAAAATTGCATTTAGACATACCTCGCGGAGATAAGTTTATATTGGGTTGAAAATAAAAGTTTTGTTTTTATATATTTCTATAAGATAGTTTGAAGAATAATACTCACATTTGCATAATCCGTCTGGGCTTGTGCACCCGAGGGACCAGGTAGTGCGTGTTGGAGGGTGGACGGGGCGGCGTCGCTATGATTCTTGTGCAGCTGGGTCAGCTCTTGAAGGCCCAGGTAAGTGCATGGACGGGCAGCATCTGCAGGGACTGGTGCCCGTTAATTTCTTGTACAGGAGCTGCGGCATTGTGCAGCCAGGGTCGCTTCCAGGCCTTGAATAACAGCTTGTGTAGGTGGGGCTTCGGCATTGAAGCTATTCGCCCACCTCTCTGCTTGCTCGCAGGCAGCATTGTGAGCTCGAGGAGCATATTATAGCTGAGACTTGCGTTTGCGTGGGTGCACTTGGAGCAGGCAGCGTGGAGCTGGGGGGCTTTGGCCAGTCACGATCATATTGCATGGCAGGGGGCGCATTATTTGTCCTCGCTTTCTTGGAAGGAGGGCACGCATTAACGCTGTTTGCGCTCAGCCATGAGGTCCCATCAATGCAGTGTCCCGCAAATTCTTCATAATTTGCCTTAAAGAAGAGAAAGAAAGCAGTATCAAAATAATTTCCCCACTTTTTTACAGAAAAGAAGTTATTAAACATTATTTTGTTTAGTTTGTCTCTAAGAAAGCACATAGTATACTCTCTCATAAATTTAGGAAGAATTAAGCCAGCCCTCTCATAGAGTTAATCATGCGTTTTATTCAAGCGAGAAGGCATCTCTTACTAGCTTTATTCAAGTCGTTATAGCTAAAATCACTAAATGATGAAGAAGCAATTATCTTTTCTATTTCTAATAAAAGCGCTAACTTTAGCTAAAATCCTGGATTCCTTTCCTCCTGGCCCCGAATTTAGGAAAATTAACCATCCCTCTCATTGGATTAATCTTGCGATATATTCAAGCTTGAAAAGTACATCTTACTAACTTTATTCAAATGTTATATAAATCACTAAATGACTTGAAGAAAACAATTGTGGTAAAACAGTCTTTCATGTCTATTTCACATTAAAGAAAGTGCTAACCCACAGCGAAAATCACGGATTCCGCGCTTGGACGTAACGAAGCGAACTTTACTGAAAGCGAAAAAGAGTATAAATTTACCATAGTTTTCAGTAGAAATGGCGCATGTATATGCCCTCCTCCCTTCACATAACTTACTACAACAACTGTTAGAAACGATATGTGCACCCCCTCTCACATAATATTTTAAATATATTGTTAAGCTTAATTTGAAAAATAGTCTACTTCTCTCTCCTTCCATACAGGTTACGAAACTACAATTCTAGTTATTGCTTAAAGCTGTTTTAATTTGACGGCCAAGGACAAGCTCCGCTGACCTGCCGCGTTTGTAGAACCGGAAATAGGGTGACTGACAATTTTAGCCACGCACTGGGGTCGTGTGCAAAACAGAAGGGCATTTTCATTAGAAATTGACGGAGGTAAGTGGGTCAGCTTTTTAGCTGGAAACATAGAAGAGGAAGGAAATTTATTGAAATGCTAATTTCTTTTTGCGAATTATGGTTGGGGGGGTTGAGGCTCAGCATGGAGGGAATTGGAATTTATCGAAAAATGTATTTCTTTTGCGAATTTGGAGTTGTAAAACAATGGTGGAGGAGAAGTTTAGCTGGAAATATAGAGGGAAGAATTTTATTAAAAAGCTATTTCTTTTGCGGAATTTGGGATTATGGAGAAGTTTAATGGAAATAGAAGGAAGGAATGTAACAAAATGCTATTTCACTTTTGCGGAAATTGGGGTTAATAGTAATGGTGAAGAAGTGCTAGATAGAGGAGAGTATCGAAATGCTATTTCTTTTGCGAATTTGGATTGCTCATGCAATGGTGGAGGAGGGGGATTGCTGGAAGTAGGATGTCCATGGAAATGGTATTTCTTGCGAAATTTAGGTTGTAAAGCAATGGTGGAGGTTAGGTTTTTTGAGGAGTAAGAATATATTTACATTGACTATAAAGGCTGCATGGTTTTGGGGGGGGGGATTTGAGGGTAAGAGAATATATCCACATTGATATAAGAGTTGTATGGTTTGTCGGGAGGAAATTTGCTGGAAATATAAAGGGAAGGAATTTATCGAAATAGTATTTCTTTTGTGATGGGACATAGACAATAAGAAGTAAATTTTGAGGGTAAAAAGATATATTGCATTGATTATAATGATGTTTGTATAGTTTGTTGTGGTGACGTAAGTATTCAACCCCATTGATTATAAAGG
>NC_142812.1:10993134-11044591 GCF_049724085.1 Artemia sp. Qi Xiang Cuo | reverse complement strand
CAACACGTAAAATGAAGGCTGTGGGGTGTGTCATCCTCAACAAAGAAAAGTCTGGTCTCTTCAACTATGCTGAACAAAAAATTGCTATATTAAAATTGTGATTGGATGTGGTGGGGGAAATGATGGGCGTGGAGGGGGGGGGGGGGCTTGTTGCTCTCAAATCTCTTTTTACTCTTAATGTTGTTTAGACTATTTTGAACAAAATGGCCATTTCACAATTTCAATCAGATGCATTTGGTGAAAAGAGGGGTAGTCGGGGGGAGGGAGCTAGTTGCCCTTCTTCACTTTTGACACTTAAAAGGGAATTATAGCTTCCAATTTTCAACCAAATGAGACTTCTATAAAGTTTATACAACCACCCCTTTCATTAAAATCTTAAATTCCCCCAGGGCATAACTTTAAACCCTATCCCCCCGGCTTTGGCGGTTTGTTTCAACCCCAATAGCCTTGTTATATGATCTTTGAGCTAATTTAAATAAAATTACTATCTCAAAATTTCAACTGGATGCACTTCGGGACATTAAGACATGTGCGAGTTTGGGGGGGGAGACGCCCTCCGTCCACTGTTACTCTTAGAAAGGGCACTGGAACTTCTGATTACCAATCAATGAGCCACCTCCAAAAATTATACGACACCCTTTCTATAAAACCTTATATGCCCCCAGGGCAAAACTTAAAACCCATGCCCTTGAGGCTCTGGGGGGTGGGTGTCGCCCTTATAAATAAAATTTTCGGAACTTTCAAACACGCTGAACAAAATGGCTATCTCAAAATTCAAATTAGATATGTTAGGAAAATTACGGACGTTGGGGGCTAGTTGCCTTCCAATCACTTTTGACTGTCAAAAAGGGCACTAGCCCTTTCAATTTCAGATCGAATGACAACTTTTTGAAGTTTCCAAGACAACTTCTTTTATAAGAAACGCCCTGGTCTAAAACAAAAAAACAAAAATAATAATAATAAATAAATAATACATTGTGTCAACATCGTTCTTTACTTTGGCAGCGCTATTCCGCTGCCTGTGATAAAAAGATATTAACAGATAAAAGTCAATCTACAATAAAATCGTTTAAATAATTTACCCAGGAAGAATAAAACCCACAGAGCAAACAAATACCAGTCTTCAAATTTGGAAAATTAGATATGATAAGAGGTTGGAATAAATTCAAGAGTGATAAATTTGACCGTTATGAAACTGATTCCGCAAATTTAGAATTTTACTCACTGATTTGTAGATTCAGTATTTAGTAGTTAATGTTAATGAATAGAAACAGATTTCTACTCACTGAAAATAGGAGTGGCAAATTAAATGGCACTTTGTAAACATTGTTCAACTTTTAGACGACATAAAAAAGGGTGTACAATATTAAATCTCATAATCATTTTGTGTTTAGCGCTAGTAATGCTTTTAAGGCAAGTAAAAACTTTCAGTAACTGTATTTGAAGCTATGTGTAACATTTTCTTCTTTATTTTAGCAAAAACAAAAATTCCACGGAATTTTTTTTTTATTTCTCAGTAAAAATTGATGCAACGACAATATTTGGTTAATTATACCTTGGTCATCACGATCCACTTTCATGGAGTCAAATTCTCGAAGTGATGTAGAAATCCTGGGTGAAACAGACTCAGGGAGATTTTGAGGTTCTGGTGACAGAGAAGAATTTGAAGTTTCGATTAGGGTTTCGGCAACACTTGTTGAAGGAACTTCAACACCTAAAATACCAAACAAAAAAAAGCTATAAAAATACAATCCCGACAAATTACTCAGAAACAATAAGGCTCCAAAACCCAAGAAAGCAACAAAAACAGATAGGAAAATTTAAAACGGTGGCAAATCGAGAGCCTCAACCAACACTGAAGAGTGATAATCTAAACATTATTTCAATGTATTTTGTTAATTACTTCCTTTTCTGCAAATTTTTTAAATAATTTAAAAAGCGCTCCTCTGTTAAGAAAAAGAAAGCAGGAAAATATGAATTTGCAATTAATCAAACTTTAGTTCAAATGAACAAGAGGTAAATTATGTGCAGGGGTAACTTATACGAGTGGGAACTGGTGCTAGTGTTGAAAACATTTAATTTTTTTTACTTTTATAACTTTAATAAATCAAATAATATTAACATTTTGATTACTAAATATCAGTATATGTATATTAAACTGACAATGATAATTCATTTGTATTTTTTTCAGTAATGTGCAAATTATGTTCTGGCCTTGGGAAGGCATAGGGGTTTTGAGCCCCACTCATGTAAATTTCTGCTCTTTTTGAGTTTGACTCGGTTATCAATTGTAATTTCTGTTCGTTTTGGGTTTCATTTATTTATCGATGCTGATTTGTGGTAGTTTCAAGCTTGGTAGATTATTTGATTTTATTTTTGCTCATTTTTGGTTTAATAGAGTTCTTTACTTTTCTTTGAAAAACTTATTTTGTGGAAAGTTTTTTTATTAATTTCTGTTCGTTTTATATTGACATTGTCTTTTCAGGGAAAAAGAAAACAATTGTTTAAATTTTATAGGTTTTTTTAAGACTTTATAGTTTGGCCTGCTTTTTGTATGCTGGAGAAAAATGTTCAGCAATTTTTAACAACATAAACCCTTTTATAAATCTGGCCAAAAATAGTAGTGTTTAATTTAGTTTCATAACTCCTATAGTTGACCTGAAATAGAAAACTTGATATCATTTGCAAAAAATCTGTTTACTTTCTTTGATAGCTTGTATACACTTACGCTATTTTGATTTAGTTAAATTTTGAGAGCAGAAGTAGCCCCGAAAGTTTGAACATAATACATCCAGTCGTTCTTGGTATACTGCTGAGATGCCTTTTTTGGAATTAGCATTAATACATCGCATTTTGATTGTATCTTAAGGAAACGTTTAGTTTTTAAACATATTGGGCAAATAGGAGGGTGGGCATGGCAGGGGGACTAGCTGCCCTCCAATCACTTTCGACTATTAAAAAGGGCATTAGCCCTTCCTTTTTTAAATCGAATGAACCCTTTTCGAAATTCCTAAGACAACTCCTTCGATACGAAGTGCCCTGGTCAAAACAAAAAGGATAAAAAAATAGTACATTGTACCCACATCGATCTTAACTATAAAATTTCAAGCCTTCTCATCCCTTTCGACTATTAAAAAGGGGACTAGCCCTTTCAATTTCCAATCGAAAGAGCCCTTTTTGAGTTTCTACAACAACACTTTCTATAAACACCTTATATACCCCCAGGGCATAAATTACAACCCTTGCCCTGAGGGCTGTGAGGGGGCTGTCATCCTCAAAGACCCGATTTTCAGAATTTTCAACTAAGTTAAACAAAACGGCTATCTCAAACTTTTTATTGGATGTGTTTGGGAACATGGTTGACGTGAGAGAGGTGTTAGTTACTCTCCAATTACTTTCAAATATGAAAAAAAGGAACTAGCTCTTTCAATTTCTAATCAAATGAGCCCTTTTGAAGTTACAACGACAAGGCTTTCAATAAAAACCTTATATGCCACAAGGGCATAACTTACAACCCTTGCCAGAGGACTGGAGGGGGGGGGGTGTCAGCCTCAAAGACTTAGTTTCCAGATCTTTCATCTCCATTAAAGAAAAGTGATGTCTCACAATTTTTGTGGAATATTTTTGGATACATGGTGGGCAAGAGAAGGGGGGTACCTGTCCTCCAATCACTTCCGAACATTAAAATGGGCCCTGGCCCTTTCAATTTACAATCGAAAGAGCTCTTTTTTAAGTTTCTACGACAACGCTTTCTATTAAAACCTTGTAAGCCTCCAGGGTATAACTTACAACCCTTGCCTTGAGGGCTGTGGGGGGATTGTCATCCTCAAATACACAATTTCCGGACCTTTCAACTACGTTGAACAAAATTGCTATCTCAAAATTTTGATTGAATGTGTTTGGGGAAATGGTGGGTGTGAGAGGGGGGGGGGGGGTACTTGCCATCCAATCACTTTCAACTATTAAAAAGGGCAATAGCCGTTTCAATTTTCTTATCCAGTTATTCCTTTTTGAAGTTTCTACGACAACGCTTTCTATAAAAAGAAAAACCTTATATGCCCTCAGGGCATAACTTACAACCCTTGCCCTGAGGGCTGTGGGGGGAGTTTCATCCTCAGAAACATAATTTCCAGACTTTTAACTACGTCGAACAAAATGGCTGTCTAAAAATTTAGATTGGATGTGTTTGGGGAAATGATGGGTGTGAGAGGGGTGCTTAGATTATCCTCCAATCACTTTCGACTATTAAAAAGGGAAAAAGCCCTGCTAATTTCCAGTCGAATTAGGTCTTTTTGAATTTTCTATGACATCACTATCTATAAAAAAAACCTTACATGCCCCCAGGGTATAATTCACAACCCTTGCACCAACGGCTCTGAGTGGGTTATCATCCTCAAAGACCTAATTTCTAAAACTTATAACTACGTTGAACAAAAGGGCTATCTAAAAATTTTGATTGGATGTGTTTGGGGAAAAGGTGGGCTTGAGAGGAGGGCTAGTTGCCTTCAAATCACTTTCCAATATTAAAAGCGGCACTAGCCCTTTGAATTGCCAATTGAATGAGCCCCTATTGAAGTTCCAACGACAACGCTTTCAATAAAAAAACTTTTATGCCCCCAGGGCACAAATAACAACCCTTACCCTGAGGGCTGTGGGGGGAGTATCATCCTCAAAGACCTAAATTCCAGAACTTTCAACTACGTTGAACAAAATGGCTATCTCAAAATTCTTATTCAATATGTTTGGATAAATGGTGGGTGTGGAAAGGGTGTTAGTTCCCATCCAATCAGTTTTTTCTATTACAAAGGGCACTGGCCATTTAGATTTCCAATCCAATGAGCCTTTTTTGATGTTTTTACGACAATGCTTTCTATAAAAAAATTTAAATGCCCACAAAGCATAACTTACAACCCTTGCCCTGATTATTGTGGGGGAGTGACCTCCTCATAAACGTGATTTCTATCTGGAAATCAACTACGCTGAACAAAATGGCTACTTAAAATTTTGATTGGATTTATTTGGGGAAATGGTGGGCGTGGAAGGGGTGTTAGTTGCCTTCCAATCACTTTCGACTATTAAGTTACAACGACAACTCCTTCGATACGAAGTAGCCTGTTCTAAGACCAAGAACCAAAAAATAAATAAATAAATAAAAATAATACATTGTGCCAACATCGTTCTTTACTTAGGCAGCACTATTGCGCTACCTATGATGAGGGGGCCGAAACTCCCAAAATACAAGAGTTATTTGCGCTTTATAAAGAAAAAAGAATATAAATCATGTTTGAAAAAAAAAGAAAAAAATCGGATTAAATATATTTTTGATTTTAATTTAGTATTGCTTATCAAAATGCTACTTTTTGTCACATGTTTTCACTTTAAGTTCAAATGATTTTTTTGATATTAAAAACAGATGCATAAAATAAATTATAGAACAAAGGAATTAAGGGTTATCTGTATATACATTATTAGGAGAATATGTAAACACATTACACGAACTAGTTAGTAATTGCCGTTAGAGGTAGGCATAGTAGAGCTTTCCGTTACTGACCAAATATTTGAACGATAGAGCAATTTTTTTTGGCAAAGTACCACATATAGCATATCGTCGGATGGGTATCAAAAGGACGTGTCTCCATAATTGTAAATTTTCAGAAGAGCAAGGACTGGCATGGGGACTTGAAAATGATTGATTTAGTTTAAACTTCTGTTTGAATTATGTTTGCACTGGAATGGCCTCAGCTCTTTCGTTTTTTTTGTCTTCTTCCATTTTTTGTCAATAAAAAGTACTAGAAAATCTGGTTTTCAAATGCCCCAAAACAATTATTTTTTTAATTCTAGGAGGGTTTATTCCCCTGGATATCAATAGAATTTTATATCTAACACAAAACCTGACTTTTGTCTCTATTATTAAAACCCAATAGGACTTGTTATGCATCTCTAAATTTATATTGCATAACGAATTGTTCTACAAAAAAAAACCTTTTTAATTCAATGACACAAAATGGATCCTGAATTTTGTTCAGATCTAGTATTTTGATTAAATTACTGTTTAAAGTCAAAATTTTCGATCCACAATTCTCACAAAACCAGTCCATATTCTGGTCGTTTTAAAAGATTAATCAGTGAGGTTAAATCAGGAAAAGAATAAACAGATTTATATCTGCCATTAGAAAGAAATATAGACACTATAGATCAGAGCTTTATTCTTGGCCATCCAGATATACGGATTTCACGAAACGCCTTTCAATTAACACTTTGAAAGTTGTTGCTAAACTTCAAAACCGGTTTAGTAAATGCCTGCTAACCGGAATAAGATAAAAAAAAAGTTTCATAAAAAGATCAGTTTAAAATACTAAAATTTATTCCATGTACCCTAGTTTTTTTTAATTAAATATTCATGAATCCACAAAACCAAATGTTTGAAAGATACCTTCATTGTCAAAACTTACGGGTTCGAATTCTTGGATGTCAGCTTCCAATCTATATTGTCCTGCAATGCTAGAAAAAGTATTCAATGGAACAGCTTCAAGCTTAGGAGACAAACAAATGTTTGAAATATCAAAGAGCTCCTCACTCTCACTAGGTAAAGCGTCTTCAACTCCTAAAACGAAACATGAATAAAAAGGACATAAAGCACAAGAGCGAAGTTTTCTTAAAAGATCCAACTGTTTTTAATTTCATAAATAATTTTAAAAAGTGTATTGATGAAAAGTAAAGTGATAAAGTAATCCACATATTAGCTGAAAAAATTCCAATAATTTTTGAATTCTCGACCTACGGGCGGTCAGCGTGTACCCCCCCCCCCTGGAAAATACCCCCCTAGAAAATAAGGCTTTCCAAATTTGAGAATTTTATTTGTTGTGTTTTTTTAATTTCCGCAGGGGGGAGGAATTTAGGTACTTGTGTATTATGCACCACTCACTCAAGTTTACGCTGTGTAAAACTCAAGAACAAACCGATTTTTTCGTTACTTTAGAAACAAATCTGGGCAATAGATTTGCATTTTAGGGGGGGGGGGGGTAAAGAATAGCGGGTCTCCATGCAAAATGTGTTAGGTGCGATTATTCTGCATATTAGATAGATTGATTGATAAGTGTAATTTAAAGCCAGATATACGGCCATGAACACAGTAAAATAACATAAATGAAAGCCACAAATAACATAAACTTTGATCAGCAATAATCATAAAACACTAAATTAACCTAATAATGGTACTTACTACTAGGAAATATGGTCATTGAAAATAAAAACCCTTAATACTTGGAAAAAACATTTAAAACTTGGAAAAAACATTTAAATGAAACATTGTATTTACTTTATACTGGGATTTTTTTTACTTACGTACTATTTAAGACACCTGTAAGCATCGACTCATTTTGCCAAATATCCCTTCCCTTCCCTTATGAGAAGAGAGCCCCTGGCACCGGCTCAAGCAATGCCCCAAATAATCTTCTTTAACTCTGCAAAGCGGGCAAGTATATCTGTCTTCATTGGAACATTTTTATTCAAAATATCTTTTAAACCTTGCGCTAATTGGCAGGCAAATAGCCCCGAGGCACATCCAGAACGTCAAATATCTAGGTGGTAAATTCAGCTTAAGGTAGAACTTCTGCCAATAAACCACATTAATATCTTTAAATAGTGATTCTGATTTTTCTATCTCGTCATTCTATTTTTGGATCATTTGATTCTCTAGTCCTATCTGAATTTCATTCTCCTATTTTGCATTTACATCCATTGGTCCTCTACCTCCATTCCAAACAAAAGAAAACCCTGTTTTTTCTAAAATGTGTTTTTTTTTTTAGTGGCCACGTTCTTTTTTCCCCTGCAGAGTAAATCTTTATAAGCTGCCTTAAACAACCTGTCACTTCGTAACTGGACGACTCTCAACCAAATTTTAATCATTGAAACTAGTCTGTAATTTTTTAGTGGACATATGCCTAGAAATAATTATTTTCAGATTTCAAAATGTCCAAATACTTTACCCCCCCCCCCCTGTTATGTGCAAACATATGGCACAATTTATATATTTCCCAAATATTCTGTCACTTCTCTTTGTCTTGTCTCACACTAGGCTAGCAGAAAACGGTTTACTGTCGAGTTTTGCACAGTGTAAACTTGAGTGAGGGGCGTATGATACACAAGTACAAAAATTCCTTCCCCTATGGAAATTAAAAAATGAAACTCAAATAAAATTCTCAAATTTGGATAGCCGTATTTTCCACGGGGGGGGGGGGTATTTGCCGGAGGGGCTTTCCGCGGGGGGGGGAGTATTTACCAGAGGCATTTTCCACGAAGGGGGGGATATTTTCCTCGGGGAGGGGGCGGGGGTATTACTTTCCACGGGGGTGTGTATTTTCCGCGAGAGGGGTTGTGTTTTCCAGGGGGGGGGGGGGTAAACGCCTAGAACCAGAACTAGAACCACAAAGAGGAGAAGGGCTAAGGACATGTGGGTCTTCTAGAGAAAAACCAAATGGTTTTTTCAAATATACAACATTTTGAAACAGATAAGATACTTTCAATTGGAAATGTAGTGATTAAAAGTGTAACTGATTTGATGTATTTGGGAATAATTGTTGATGAAATGATTAAATAAAAAGATAATGTGAGGGAACTTAACATTATAATTTCCCCAGGGACTGGTATTCTAAATAGACTAAAGCAATTAAAACTTTATATTATACCGTCGCTTGTTCATGTTTAGAGCATGGAATAAAACATGCAAAATCCAACTGTTAAGAAATCGGACAGTAATAACTATATTTCAATATTAATACTTTACAAGTGATTCATTCCGACTGGCAAAAGTTTTAAATGTTTCTAAAATACCTAAGCTCCAAGTTGCAAGTTAAATTTTGTATTAATTCTTTAGAACCACTTGGACAAAGACAACTTAATATGTTTCAAATTGCTTCAGAATATGATTCATACCCAAAAACTTCTACTCATAACAGAAATGTGCCACAGCTATAGAAGTGCACTGTCATTACGACATGTTGGAGTAGAGGTGTGAAATCTGTTGCCCAACTATATAAAGGAATCAATTTCGCTAAGTTCGTTCCACAAAAATATTAAAAAATATCTTACGGAGTGGATTAAAGTTGTTTGTTTTGTTTTTATAGTTTATAAATTCATTTTAATAAATTTAATAGATTTTTAAATTTATACAGACCACTAGAAACAACAAAAAAATATGATCGCTTCTGTTGCAATCTTGTATATAACTTGGTAACAAATAGCAATTGAAGCCAGTGGTGGTTCTGACCTTTTTGACCGCATATGAAATTTTAATTAGCCCCCCCCCCTGATTTGTCTCCCAAAAATTTTAATGCCAAATATTAACAGAATTTTATTTAGCACTAAAATATTTTACTTATTCTTACTTTATATACAAACAGATATGGGAAAACTAATTTTTGGCATTCAAATTACTTATAATTACTGGCAACTGTGCCCTCTACTTTATTTTGATGAAAATAAGATTTCAAAATTAAAAGACAATTATGAATGCTACATTATTTATTTGAAATTTTGTACCACTGAAATTTTATTTTAGCCATCTAAAACCCCCTTTGATTGAAGCAGAAGTCAATAGAAAATGAAAAAACCACATTTCATATAAGAATATAATAAAAAAACATTTCACACAAATTGAAAAGAAGGCACAAATGTAAACTTTCAAAAGGTAAGAGCCAATTCCAAGGGATATTAAGCTTGAAAACATTGCATTTAAATTATGAAATTTTAATAGAATTGCAGTAAAATATTGCTGTTTAATTCTAACAAGGCATCCTTTAATGCATTTTAGCAAGATTCTGTATCTTTGATTTGTAGCTACTATATACTTATTGGTTTTTTTTTTATGTATGGCTAAGCAAGTTAAAAAATAGCTAAATAAACAATTTCTAAAATAGTATAAAATAAAAATGACAAGTAAAGGAAGCTGATCCTTCAGATAAATATTATGGCTGCCACATAACAACCTTCACTTTAGGTTGTAATGTTTTTTTTTATCATGCCTTTATTCTAGAAGGAAAAAATTCTCCTCAAACAGACAAAATTACAGTTAATATATTAACCTTTTATGTGTTTTCTATAGCAAAACACTTTAATCAATCTTAGATCTTAAGGTCTTGATGCAAGGGTATATACAGTTATATATTTGTTTGTGTTTATTTTCCTGAACAGTACTCAATAAGCAAGATAGAAAGAAAAGAAAAAAAATGATTTACTAGAGCAAATAAAGCTTTATTATTATTCTGTTACTGCAAATTTAATTAAAAAACCTACCATTCTTAACAGGACAAACTTCAGAAAGGGAAAGATCTTCAGCCATTGGAATTTGAGGCAAGTCCATAACAGAGCCCCAGAATTGAGCAAATACCACTTATCCAATGTTTACTATTGGCAATAACGCTTGGATACACTAAGCTACTCCCGTTTTACAAGGGGTGAGTAGAAGCACAAAGTCCCTAAAAATACACAAGCTACAGTGACTCCTTCAAATAACCACAAGGCTGATTGTGTCTTGATTTAGTTCAAAGCATTAGGTAAACTTCTTCAGTAGTCAATAGCATTTGAAATATGCTTAGTTTTGATTTTTTTTCTTTTAATAAAGAGCATGCTATAACTTAAAAGCTGTCTCCATATCTAACTGTAAACAAAGTTTAAATTTAGAATTTAAACTCAATCCAAGTTTCAAAGTCAAAAAGCAGAATTTACCTTTTTACTTTGAAAAATTTAGTACATGTTTAAGGAGATATTTTCATTTGAAGACTAAACCAGAGCGCAGTTGCATATATTGCAGCTAGTTCAGCAGCTCCCTCAATAATGATACTTAAGAATGGGATGTTTCCCATCTTTATTTTCTAGGATAGGAGGCAATGAAAGCTCAAAAACAGCATATCATTTCAAAATATTTCCACAATAAAATTGCAGAAGAATATAGGCTTTTATTAACTTGGAGAAGTGACACCTTCTCAATCTTATTCAAAATCTAAACTAGGACCAAGGAAGATGTTCCCTGGTTTTGCTGCAACTGCTCATATTTTTGTTTTACATGTGGATCATATTTTAGAGGGAGAAAATTTCAGAAGGGTGGGGATTTTACACATGGTGAGGAGGGGGAGTTTTGGGGGAAAATTTTCTGCAGAAGATGAGTTGCCTGCAGGGTTTAATTTTCTGGGTGGAATATTGTCTTACCTATAGTTATAAATAATATACAACTAGTTACATATTTTTTGTCTACCATCTTGTTATATATCATGCATTTCTTGTTAAAACAGTTGGCTGAATTGTTTTCAGGGGGCTTGTGAAAACCACTTGGTACAAGTCTAACCACTCAATTTTGATAGAACTGTCGAAATCAGATGTCACTGTTGGGTCCACTCAAAAGCTTTAATCAAGATTTGCAAGTAAAAAGATTATGATATTTGAAAAGAACATAAAAAGGGCAATGAGCTGTGTCTTCTCCTGTTCTCCACGTAAGAGAGGTGGAACCATCCCTAATTTTAAACCCAGTTTTTGTTTGGACAGTAAAAAAATGCTTACAATTTGGACTATATATTTTTCAACTAGGGGAAAAAGAAGAAAAGCCATCTCCATCAACAACACAAAGAAACAATTTACAATGTTTGGTAGCAGACTAGAGTTACAGCTCTTCTGAAGGAAACATCATAATAAAACATACGTGACTATTTTACTCACTATTTTATATTCTTTTTTAATATAAAATTCATCATTCTGACAAAAAACATGCATTCCCCCCCCCCCCAATAGTTTCAAACATAGACCTAGTAAAATATTTCCTTGTTATTGAATGTTATCATAAGCAATTGGTTTTATGTTGAATAGGTGTTTGTGTAGGCTAGTGATTTGAATCAAACAGTCTTGTCTGAAACTGTTTTCAATATTGGTGTAAATGCACGACCCTTCCACCTCATAAGAAGACATTTTAAAAAACAATTTTTACTTCATATTATGAAAATAATCCTAGATAACATATTTTCCAGCAGGAGAACCTTTATCTTCACTTTTTTTCCAGTTTTGCAATAAATTTTTTGAAAAAAGCCATGCTTTCGATAAGCATTTTGTTGGTTTACAAATTTTTGCTGACAGATGTGCTATCCTACAAATTTATTTGTAGATGGCAGAATACTTTCTGCACAAAGTTTCTAGAAGTTTTTTGGTGCTTGTCTAGAATCCAGTGAAATCGCAGGAAAGACTGCATGTAGAATTTCAAAGATGCCATATGAAAAACAGGTTTCTGCTGGCTAGTGAGGTGTTGCTCACTCTGTGACAAAGATTTAAACTTTAGCTTTTTGGGGTTGAAGGGGCAAAAAAGGTACCTAAGTTAGGTTATGTATTTAATATGTGCTATGCCTTACCCCCACCCCCCCTAATGTGCAAATATTTAGCCTAAATTTGTTTCTAAACTATTATATTTTGTTTTATTTCATTAGCATTAACAAAACTTCACTTATTAATGTTTACTGCATTTTAGACAAATACCAGTTTTTTTTAGTAACAATCTGCCATATAATGTATATTTCCATACTTCTGCCACTGTGTTTTCAATAGCAACACATATAAATTATTTTTTTAGATGACATGGCATTTAGCAGATTTTTCAAAATTGTACTGTACAAAACATTACAGTGAAAAATTATGAATT
Source organism: Artemia sp. Qi Xiang Cuo (assembly GCF_049724085.1). NCBI lineage: Eukaryota > Metazoa > Arthropoda > Branchiopoda > Anostraca > Artemiidae > Artemia > Artemia sp. Qi Xiang Cuo. The sequence goes on along the minus strand of NC_142812.1, from coordinate 11,031,915 downwards.
TCTAAAAAAAAACTGGAAAAATAAGGAAAGTTGTGAAGATAAAGGTTCACCTGCTGGAAAATATGGTAACTAGGATTATTTTGCAAATTATGAAGTAAGAATTATATTTTAATACATCTACTTCTGAGGTAGAATGGTCATAAATTTACACCTAAATATTTACCCAAATTTTATTTTAAAAGATGGATTATACCAATAGAAGGGAACATAATAATTGTACTGATAGGAATATTCTAAATATTATAAAGTAATATTTTGTCATTGTTTAGTTAATTTCTTTATACACCCAAGGGCTACATGAGACAATTAGGCTAGAAGGTGTTGATGATGACCAACAGAAAATGCAAACTGAACAATAAACATGAGCATAAAACTAGGAATCTAAAAAAATGCCTCTTTATTGTCTATAATCTCCTGAACAAGTTCAATTCTATTCCTCTATTGGTAGTAGGCCAAGCCTATGTTCACCTTGTCCCAAAATATGTCACTTATGGAATCTTAAATACACTGACCCAAAAAATACAAGCCTATGTATATTAATTAGGGTGTCTAATTAATATAAATTTTTACTTAAATTTTATTTTAAAAGATGGATGATGCAAAACCTTCTATATGGTTTTGAATTGAAAATCAAGTATTTTGCAACAGGCATCAAGACATGCCTAATTGTAGAAAAAGCCAAGACGGATAGTCTGAATATTTCAGATGCAAATGTTTAAATGGCAGGAATAAGTACAACTCTCTTATTGGACAAATACTCTCTTATTAAACAAATACAAATTTTTGGGTCACTTGCCAAAGACACTGGTGGGTGCCTCCAAAAACTGCTTCAAATTCCTCTCTTGCCTTAGAACTTATTCACAGATGCATAAAGCTATGAATGGGTAGACCATTTCCCTACACACATACTAACACACTAACCATGCACTACACACATACCAACAATATTTTTTCATTTTCACATGGGTTCCCAATCTAGCCTATGTTCATTGCTTAGCATTCAAGCCTTTTGGAAAGGCATGTCTGCCTAAAAAGACAGGTTGACCAAAAATTTTAAATTTACTTAGGACAGAGGCAAACAAGGCATACCCGCCAATGGTCTTGGGAAGGTTGACCAGGAGTTTAGAATTTACATAGGACTATTAATTTGCTTGGAATGTCAGGCAAACAAGCGTTTAAAGCCTAATAGTGAGGGGCCCAGACATTTGTATTAACAAGAACTTAATTCAATATTAGTTGGATCAACAAGTTGCTGGGAATTGCAAGGGAAATAGGCATCTAAAACCTGAAAGAGCCTGTCTGCCTAGACTGTTAGGCAAGTGAACCCATTTATAAGCTAAGACAAGCACTAACAAAAAATGAATTAAATATTGGTTGACTGTGTTTACGTCTTGGGTTTGACTGTCAAGAATTGTCATAAGCTCAGAAAGTTTTGCAAAAAAATGAAGCCCAGATAGTCTCCCAGAAATGTCCAAACTGTGTTTATTAAGTAATTAAAATTTTGCAACACAAAATCCAGATGATAATCCACATACCTTATATGAGGGGTCACTATAGTTGAAAATAGTGAAAAATGAAATTTGCTCAGAATGCTGGACTGAGCTGAGGCAATGAATAGATACTATTTGGAAAATGATTGGAGACATTTGGCACCTCCTCCTCACCTGGAAAATGAAATCTTGGGATTTCATGGGGTCCCCACAAGGGACCCCATGTGAAAATGAAAAAAAATATTGTTGGTATGTGTGAAGCCCAAGGGCTTGTATTATATATACAAATCAGTAAATTTCTAGGTGGCCTATAAATTTAGCTAGGATGAAAGTTAAAACATCATTTGATGCCTTTTTTATGCTCTTTCATAATTCAATAATTGATTCTTTTGCAAATTGCATCTTGAGCCCTTAAATGGGTCCTGAATGTATTTTATATGAATTATGAAAGAGTATAAAAAAGCATCAAATGAATTTCACTTTCATCCTAGCTAAATTATAAGTCCCACTGCAAATTTACCATAGACTTTGCCCTCCCCCCCCCCTAATGTGCAAATATATACCCTGAATTGTCAACATGAAAATTTTGAATTGCCAAAATCAGCACTATTTTTGTTGATGGCATTTGAAAAACTTGAAACAATAGGAAAACAGTTTGAATTAAAAATCAAGTATTTTGCAGGTTAGGTTATAACTTCATAGCATGGTTACCAAAATGAAATAACTTTGGGGCCCCTTTAAGAGCTCAAGATGCAATTGGCAAAAGAAGCCAATTATTGAATTACGAAAGAGCATAAGAAAAGACATCAAATGATGTTTTCACTTTTGTCCAAGCTAAATTATAGGGTGCAACCTAGAAATTTACCTACAAAGCTTTAAATTATCCAACCAGTAGCCCTATTATAAGCCTAGAAGCCAAGCTGGACATAAGGAAACATGTTAAGAAAACAATTCTTACTCCATAATGTGCAAAATAATTGGTAAAGTTCTACCAAATCATATTATTGAATTAGGAATAAAGTGAATACACAATTCAATGCCTTTTTTATGCTGATTACAAATATAACAATCATTTCTATTGGAAATGAATTTCAGCCCCCCCCCATATATACCAATTCAAGGTCAGGTTGTAGAAATATATACCCTGAATTGGCATATATAGGGGGGGGGGGGCGGAAATTCATTTCCAATAGAAATGATTATGCGTAAGTCAATAATATGATTTGGTAGAACATTACCAAATAACCATAGCTTACACATTTTTTTTTGGGGGGGGGGAAGGATTCATCCTTATTTTAGCAGTTTTTCTAAGAAATTCATGAAGTTTTAGAACCTATATATTTGCAGAGTATATACCCCCCCCCCCTTCTATACAGAATTGCATCCTGAATCTAAACATAACATTCATTTGCATCACAAATGAACTTTACCCCTATATTAGGGGCAAGATGCCCCTGTCTATATTAGCCATAGGCTATGGTGGATGTCCCTAATGGGCTACACCTAGATAAAGGGGTCAATATCTACCAAACCATATTATTGAGTTAGGACTAAAGTGAACACACCATTTGATGCCTTTTTTATGCTGATTATAAATATAATAAGCATTTCTATCAGAAATGAATTTCAGCCCCCCCTCTACACAGGCTATACCTAACCTAACCCTGAATTTGCATATATAGGGGGGGGGGCTGAAATCCATCTTCAATAGAAATAATTGCTATATTCGTATTCAACATAAAAAAAGGCGGTAAAATTCTACTTTAGTTACTTTTGGATATCTTGGAAAGGGGTTGGGTTAGGAAAATGAAACTTTCAGGGATGGATGTACATGCTAAGGTTTGTCCCGGGAAGGTACTTTGAAGTACCTACCTCCACTCCTCCCCCCCGGTAAATTACTGCGCATTACTAGTTGTTTTAACTCATATTTCATCTTATATTACTATCATAATTATAAATCACTGCTTACCTTAGACAACTTCAGCTTTTAACCTTGTTCATTAAAATTTATTCCAAAATCCTATTTAAATCCTAAACCATTTAATTTCCTATCCTTGCTGACTATTCTCATGGTATAATAAAACCAGGTTTGTTGTGATTTCACAACTGCTTATCAGAAAGCCTTACCCTTGAGGGTAGCAGGCACATGCCAAACACCTCTGTGTTGATAAGACCATTTAAACTGTATTAATTAGGGAAAGGATTTGACAAGAGTGACCAGTAAAAATAACCTAGTCATTTTTAGAGGACAAATTATGTCATAGGAAGATGTTTTTGAAATCCCTCTTCCACCCAAACTCAAAATTTTCTAAAATTCTACTTTAGAAGCTTTTAAAGTATTTCTAGAGTACTAAAAGATAGAGTGCTAAAAACATCAGAATCCACTTCAGAGGAGACGTTATATCACGGGAAGAGGTTTTTAAAATCCCCCTTCCCCCCAAACTCAAAATTTTCCAAAATTCTACTTTATAAGCTTTTAAAATATTTCTAAAGCACTAATAGATAGTGCTAAAAACATCAGAATCGACTTCAGAGGACACATTATATCATGGGAAGAGGTTATTGAAATCCCCCTTCCCCCCAAACTCAAAATTTTCCAAAATTCTACTTTATAAGCTTTTAAAATATTTCTAAAGCACTATTATATAGAGTGCTACAAAAACCAGAATCGACTTCAGAGGACAAATCATGTTATGGGAATATGTTTTTGAAATCCCCCTTCCCCCCAAACTCAAAATTTTCCAAAATTCTACTTCAGAAACTTTTTAAAATATTTCTAAAGTGCTAAGACATAGAATGCTACAAACAGCAGAATTGACTTTAGAGGACAATTTTTGTCATGTGAAGAAGTTTTTGAAATCCCCCTTCCCCCCAAGCTCAAAATTTTCCAAAATTCTACTTTAGAATCTTTTCAAATATTTGTAAGGCACTAATAGATAGAGTGCTAAGAATATTATAATTTACTTCAGAGTGCACGTTATATCACGGGAAGAGGTTTTTAAAACCCCCCTTCCCCCCAAACTCAAAATTTTCCAAAATTATACTTTAGAAGCTTTTTAAATATTTATAAAGAATTAATATATAGAGTGCTAAAAAAAACATCAGAATCAACTTCAGAGGACACGTTATATCAAGGGAAGAGGTTTTTACAATCCCCCTTCCCCCCAAACTCAAAAATTTCCAAAATTTTACTTTAGAAGCTTTTTTAAATATTTCTAGAGCACTAATAGATAGAGCGCTACAATTTTCAGAATCGACTTCAGAGGACACGTTATATCATGGGAAGAGGTTTTTAAAATCCCTCTTCCCCCCTAACTCAAAATTTTCCAAAATTTTATTTTAGAAGCTTTTTAAATATTTCTAAAGCACTAATAGATAGAGCGCTACAAATATCAGAATCAACTTCAGAGGACAAATTATATTATGGGAAGATGTTTTTGAAATCCCCCTTCCCCCCAAACTCAAAATTTTCCAAAATTCTACTTTAGAAGCTTTTTAAATATTTCTAAAGCACTAATAGATAGAGCACTACAAATATCAGAATCAACTTCAGAGGACAAATTATGTTACGGGAAGATGTTTTTGGAATCCCCCTTCCCCCCAAACTCAAAATTTTCCAAAATTCTACTTTAGAAGCTTTTTAAATATTTCTAAAGCACTAATAGATAGAGTGCTAAAAACATCAGAATAGACTTCAGAGGACATGTTATATCACGGGAAGAGGTTTTTAAAATCCCCCTTTCCCCCCAAACTCAAAAACTTACAAAAATTTAATTTATAATCATTTTTTAATATTTCTAAAGCACTGATCGATAAAGCGCTAAAATATTCAGAAACAACTTCAGAGGAAATGTTATATCATAGGACGATGGTTTTGAAATCCCCCTTCCCCCCAAACTAAAAAATTTCCAAAATTATATTTTAGAAGATTTTTAAAATATTTATAAATCACTAATAGATATAGTGGTAAAAACATAAGAATCGACTTCAGATGACACTTTATTTTACGGGAAGAGGCTTTTGAAATCCCCCTTCCCCCCAAACTCAAAATTGTACAAAATTCTAATTTAGAAGCTTTTTACATATTTCTAAATCAATAATAGAAAGAGCGCTACAAAGAACAGAATCGACTTCAGAGGACAATTTCTGTTATGGGACGATGTTTTTGAAATTCCCCGTCCCCCCAAACTCAAAATTTTCTAAAATTCTACTTTAGGAGCTTTTTTAAATATTTCTAAAGCACTAATAGATAGAGCGCTACAAGTTTCAGAATCGACTTCAGAGGACATGTTATATCATGGGTAGAGGTTTTTAAAATCCCCCTAACTCAAAATTTTCCAAAATTTTATTTTAGAAGCTTTTTAAATATTTCTAAAGCACTAATAGATAGAGCAATACAAATACCAGAATTGACTTCAAAGGACAAATTATGTTATGGGAAGATGTTTTTGAAATCCCCCTTCCCCCCAAACTCAAAATTTTCCAAAATTCTACTTTAGAAGCTTTTTAAATATTTCTAAAGCATTAATAGATAGAGTACTACAAATATCAGAATCAACTTCAGAGGACAAATTATGTTACGGGAAGATGTTTTTGGAATCCCCTTCCCCCCAAACTCAAAATTTTCCAAAATTCTACTTTAGAAGTTTTTTTAATATTTCTAAAGCATTAATAGATAGAGTGCTAAAAACATCAGAATCGACTTCAGAGGACACGTTATATCGCGGGAAGAGGTATTTAAAATCCCCATTCCCCCCAAACTCAAAATTTTCCAAAATTCTACTTCAGATGCTTTTTTAAATATTTCTAAAGCGCTAAGACATAGAATGCTACAAACATCAGAATCAACTTTAGAAGACAATTTGTGTCATGGGAAGATGTTTTTGAAATCCCCCTTTCCCCCAAACTCAAAATTTCCAAAATTTTACTTTAGAAGCTTTTTAAATATTTCTAAAGCACTAATAGATAGAGTGCTAAAAACATCAGAATCGACTTCAGAGGACACGTTATATCACGGGAAGAGGTTTTTAAAACCCCCTTCCCCCCAAACTAAAAATTTTCCAAAATTTTGACTTTAGAAGCTTTTTACATATTTCTATAGCACTAATAGATAGAGCACTACAAATATCAGAATCAACTTCAGAGGACAAATTATGTTATGGGAAGATGTTTTTGGAATCCCCCTTCCCCCCAAACTCAAAATTGTCCAAAATTCTACTTTAGAAGCTTTTTAAATATTTCTAAAGCATTAATAATTAGAGTGCTAAAAAACATCAGAATCGACTTCAGAGGACACGTTACATCATGGGAAGAGGTTTTTACAATCCCCCTTCCCCCCAAACTAAAAATTTTCCAAATTTTTACTTTAGAAGCTTTTTTAAATATTTCTAAAGCGCTAAGACATAGAGCGCTACAAACATCAGAATCATCTTTAGAGGACAAATTATATTATGGGAAGATGTTTTTGAAATCCCCTTTCCCCCAAACTCAAAATTTTCTAAAATTCTACTTTAGAAACTTTTAAAATATTTATAAACTACTAACAGAGAGATTGCTAAAACCACCCGACTAGACTTCAGATGACCCTTTATTTAACAGCAAGAGGCTTTTAAAATCACCCGGCCCCCCCCTCACTACTTTTGTAAGAATTATAAGTTAGAATATTTTAAAATATTTTATAAATTAAAAAATATATACGAAATAGAGCAAAAAAGAAATAACAATATACTTTATAGGACAATTTATTTAAAGGGAAGATGTTTTTGAAATCTCCCTTCCCCGCAAACTCAAAATTTTCCAAAATTCTACTTTAGAAGCTTTTCAAATATTTCTAAAGCGCTAAGACATAAGAGTGCTAAAAACTTCAGAATCGGCTTGAGAGGACGCATTATATAACCGGAAGAGGTTTTGACAATTTCTCTTTCCCTCCGAACTCAAAATTTTCCAAAGCTCTACTTTAGAAGCTTTTTAAATATTTCTAAAGTACTAAGACATAGAGAGCTAAAAACATCAGAGTGGAATTCAGAGGACACGTTACATCCCGGGAAGAGGTATTTAAAATCCCCCTTCCCCCCAATCTCAAAATTTTCTAAAATTCTGCTTTAGGAGCTTTTTAAATATTTCTAAAGCACTAAGACATAGAGTGCTAAAAACATCAGAATCGACTTCAGAGGACACGTTATATCACGGGAAGAGGCTTTTAAAATCCCCCTTCTCCCCAAACTCAAAATTTTCTAATATTCTGCTTTAGGAGATTTTTAGATGTTTATAAAGCGCTAAGACATAGAGTGCTACAGGAAGAGGTTTTGAAAATCCACCTTCCCCCCAAACTCAAAATTTTCCAAAATTCTACTTTAGAAGGTTTTTTTAAATATTTCTAAAGCACTTAGACATATAGCACTGCAAATAGCTGAATAGACTTCAGAGGAAAATTTATGTTATGGGAAGATATTTTTGAAATCCCCTTTCCCCCAAACTCAAAAATTTCCAAAATTTTAATTTAAAATCTTTTTTCAATAGTTCTAAAGCGCTAAGACATAGAGCGCTACAAACATCAGAATCAACTTAAGAGGATAAATTATGTTATGGGAAAATGTTTTTGAAATCCCCCTTCCCCCCAAACTCAAAATTTTCCAAAATTCTATTTTAGAAGCTTTTAAAATATTTCTAAAACACTAAGAGAGAGAGTGCTAAAAACATCAGAATCAACTTCAGAAGACACGTTATATTAAGGGAAGATGTTTAGAAAATCCCCCTTCCCTCCCAACTTAAAACTTTCAAAAGTTCTACTGTCGAAGTTTTTTTAATTATTTATAAGGCGCTAAGACATAGAGCGCTACAAACATCAGAATCAACTTTAGAGGATAAATTATGTTATGGGAAGATATTTTTGAAAACCCCCTTCCCCCCAAACTCAAAATATTTCCAAAATTCTACTTTAGAAGCTTTTAAAATATTTCTAAAGAACTAATAGATGGATTGCTAAAAACATCAGAATCGACTTCAGAGGACACGTTATATCACGGGAAGAGGTTTTTAAAATCCCCCATTCCCCCCAATCTCAAAATTTTCTAAAATTCTGCTTTTTGAGATTTTTAGATATTTCTAAAGCTCTAAGACATAGAGTGCTAAAAACATCAGAATCGACTTCAGAGGACACGTTATATCACGGGAAGAGGTTTTTGAAAGCACCCTTCCCCCCAAACTAAAAATTTTATAAAATTCTACTTTTGAATCTTTTAAAATATTTTAAATATTTCTAAAGCGCTAAGATATAGAGCGCTACAAACATCAGAATCAACTTTAGAGGACAATTTATGTCATGGGAAGATGTTTTTGAAATCTGCCTTCCCCCCAAACTCAGAATTTTCCAAAGTTCTACTTTAGAAGCTTTTAAAATATTTCTAAAGCACTAATAGATAGAATGCTAAAAACATCAGAATCGACTTCAGAAGACACGTTATATCACGGGAAGAGCTTTTGAAAATACCCCTTCCCTCCCAACTCAAAATTTTCCAAAGTTCTACTTTGGAAGCTTTTTTAAATATTTCTAAGGCGCTAAGACATAGAGCGCTACAAACATCAGAATCAACTTTAGAGGATAAATTATGTTATGGGAAGATATTTTTGAAAACCCCCTTCCCCCCAAACTCAAAATATTTCCAAAATTCTACTTTAGAAGCTTTTAAAATATTTCTAAAGCACTAATAGATGGAGTGCTAAAACATCAGAATCGACTTCAGAGGACACGTTATATCACGGGAAGAGGTTTTGAAAATCCCCCATTCCCCCCAATCTCAAAATTTTCTAAAATTCTGATTTAGGAGCTTTTTAAATATTTCTAAAGCACTAATACATAGAGTTCTAAACACATCAGAATCGACTTCAGAGGACAATTTATATCACGGGAAGAGGTTTTTGAAATCACCCTTCCCCCAAAACTCAAAATTTTCTAAAATCCTACTTTAGAAGCTTTTAAAATATTTCTGAAGTACTAAAAGATACAGTGCTAAAAACATCAGAATCGACTTCAGAGGACACATTATATTACGGGAAGATGTTTTTGAAATCCCCCCTCCCCCCAAACTCAAAATTTTCCAAAATTCTACTTTATAATCTTTTAAAATATTTTAAATATCTCTAAAGATCTACGACATAGCTAAATACATCAGGATCTACTTTAGAAGACACTTTATGTCATGGGAAGCTGTTTTTGACATCCCCCTTCCCCCCAATCTCAAATTTTTCCAAAATTCTTCATTAGAAGCTTTTTAAATATTTCAAAAGCACTTATACATAGAGTGCTAAAACCATCAGAATTGACTTCAGAGGACACGTTATATCACGGGAAGAAGTTTTCAAAATCACCCTTCCCCCCAATCTAAAAATTTTCTAAAATTCTTCTTTAGGAGCTTTTTATATATTTATAAAGCACTAAGACATAGAGTGCTAAAAACATCAGAATCGACTTCAGAGGACACGTTATATCACGGGAAGAGGCTTTTAAAATCCCCCTTCTCCCCAATCTCAAAATTTTCTAAAATTCTACTTTAGGAGCTTTTTAAATATTTCTAAAGCGCTAAAACATAGAGTGCTACGGGAAGAGGTTTTGAAAATCCTCCTTCCCCCCAAACTCAAAATTTTCCAAAATTCTAATTTAGAAGGTTTTTTTAAATATTTCTAAAGCGCTATGACAAGGAGCGCTAGAAATATCGGAATCGACTTCAGAGGAAAAATTATGTTATGGGAAGATGTTTTTGAAATCCCCGTGCCCCCAAACTCAACATTTTCTAAAATTTTACTTTTGACGCTTTTTTAAATTTTTCTAAAGCGCTAAGACATATAGCGCTACAAACATAAGAATCAACTTTAGAGGATAAATTATGTAATGGGAAGATATTTTTGAAATCCCCCTTCCCCCCAAACTCAAAATTTTCCAAAATTCTATTTTAGAAGCTTTTAAAATATTTCTAAAGTACTAATAGATAGAGTGCTAAAAACATCAGAATCGACTTCAGAGGACACGTTATATAACGGGAAGAGGTTTTTGAAATCACCCTTCCCCCCAAACTCAAAATTTTCTAAAATTCTACTTTAGAAGCTTTTAAAATATTTTAAATATTTCTAAAGCGCTACGACATAGAGCGCTACAGACATCAGAATCAACTTTAGAGGACAATTTATGTCATGGGAAGATGTTTTTGAAATCTCCCTTCCCCCCAAACTCAAAATTTTCCAAAATTCTACTTTAGAAGCTTTTTAAATATTTCTAAAGCACTAAGACATAAGAGTGGTACAAACATCAGACTCGGCTTCAGAGGAAACTTTATCTCGTGCTAAGAGGCTTTTAAAATCCCCCTTCCCCCCTAACTCAAAATTTTCTAAAATTCTAATTTAGGAGGTTTTCTAATATTTCTAAAGCGCGAAAACATAGAGTGCTACGGGTCGGTGTTTTGAAAATATTCCTTCCTTCCAAACTCAAAATTTTCCAAAATTCTACTTTAGAAGGTTTTTTAAATAATTCTAAAGCTCTAAGACATAGAGCGCTACAAATATCGGAATCGACTTCGGAGGAAAAATTATGTTATGGGAAGATGTTTTTTAAATCCCCCTTCCCCCTAAACTCAAAATTTTCCAAAATATTACTTTCGAAGCTTTTTTCAATTTTTCTAAAACGCTAAGACATAGAGTGCTATGGGAAGAGGTTTTGAAAATCCTCCTTCCCCCCAAACTCAAAATTTTCCAAAATTCTACTTTAGAAGGTTTTTTATATAGTTCTAAAACGGTAAGACATTGGTCGCTACCAACAACAGAAAAAAATCCAGATTATAAATTTTGAAATGGGTATATATTTGTTAAATCCTCCTTCCCCCCAAACTAAAAAATTTTTAAAATTTTACTTTAGAAGCTTTTTAAACATTTCTAAAACACTAATAGATAGAGTGCTAAAAACATCAGAATCAACTTCAGAGGACACGTTATATCAAGGGAAGAGGTTTTGAAAATCCCCCTTCCCTCCCAACTCAAAATTTTCCAAAGTTCTACTTTAGAAGCTTTTTTAAATATTTCTAAGGCGCTAAGACATAGAGCGCTACAAACATCAGAATCAACTTTAGAGGATAAATTATGTTATGGGAAGATATTTTTGAAAAACCCGCTTCCCCCCGAACTCAAAATTTTCCTAAATTCTACTTTAGAAACTTTTTTAAATATTTCTAAAGTTGAAGGGCCTCGATAGCTAGACCAAAAAGTCACAAGTACAGATTACTATTTGTTCATTGTTAATATTTTTTGGAACGCCCATGTCCCACCAAACTCAAGATTTTCAAAAATTCTACTTTAGAATCTTTTAAAAAATTTTGTAATCACGTATATATATATAGCTATTAAATCATAAAAAAGTTTATAGAACACCGGTATATGAAGGGACGAGGTTTTGTAAATCCCCCTTCCCCCCACACTCACAATTTACCTAAATTATACTTTAGAAGCTTTTTGAAATATTTCTAAAGTGCTAGGAACTATAGCACGCCAACAATCATAATCAGATTTAGAGGATAATTTATGTATGGTACGATATTTTTGAAATCCCCCTTCCCCCCAATCTCAAAATTTTCTAAAATTCTCCTTTAGAAGCTTTTAAAATATTTCTAAAGCACTAATAGATAGAGGGCTAAAAACATCAGAATCGACCTCAGAGGAAACGTTATATCACAGGAAAATTTATTTAAAATCCCCTTTCCCCCCAAACACAAAATTTTCTAAAAAGCTACTTTAGAAACTTTTAAAATATTGCTAAAGCACGAATAGATAGAGTGCTAGAAACATCAGAATTGACTTCAGAGTACATGTTATATCACGAGAAGAGATTTTGAAATCCCCCTTCCCCCCAAACTCAAAATTTTCCGAAATTCTACTTTAGAAGCTTTTAAAAGGTTTCTAAAGCACTAATAGATAGAGCACTACAAACATCAGAATCGACTTAAGAGGACAAGTTATGTCATGGGAAGATGTGTTTTAAATCCTCCTTTGCCCCAAACTCAAAATTTTCCAAAATTTTACTTTAGAAGCTTTTTTAAATATTTCTAAAGCGCTAAGACATAGAGCGCTACAAACATCGGAATCGACTTCAGAGGACAAATTATAAAATTTTTCTTGCACGGGTGCAATGGTTAGCTGAAAGGAGATTTGATCGCGGGAGGAGGGGGAGGGCGGGGGCGGTGGTCAGCAACCTGGTCGCGGTGCCCCTGCTTATACTAATCTAAGCTGACCATTTTGTTGCAGCGTGTTGCACCAGAATAATACTCTAAATTCGGTTGATAAATTGTCTGTCTAACAAATTTGTCTGAGTTAGGTTACGTAGTTAATGTATGCTATGATTTTCCCCCCACCCCCTAATGTGCAAATATATAGCCCAAATTTGTTTTCCGTTGCTATAACTCACAAATTTTTAAAGGTCATTCAAAGTTTTATAAATCCCCCTTACCATTCAACCCATTCCCCCTTCATACTCTAAAATCTGGTTGTTAATTTGAAAAGCCTTTTTTTCCATGGGGTTATTTTTTTGGGGGGAGGGGGGATTTTCCGTGAGGATATTTCCCGTGGGGGGGGGCATTTTCCACAGGGAGGTATTTTCTGGGGGGCTTTTCCGGCGGGTATTTGCCAAGTACCACAAATTTGATGGTATGAGTTTTATTAAAATCTTTTACTTTTAGGGGTTGTTTCCCCTTTTACAAAACTCAGACAAATTTGTTAGACAGGCAATTTATCAACCAGATTTTAGAGTATTGTTCTGGTGCAACACGTTGCAACAAAATGGTCAGCTTAGATTAGTATAAGCAGGGGCACTGCGAGCAGGTTGCTGACCATTGCCCTTGCCCTCCCCCTCCTCCCGCTATCAAATCTCCTTTCAGCTAACCTTTGCACCCTCAAAAGAAAATTTCTATATAAGTTCCAACAATTTTTAAATATTTTAAATCGCGGATGTAAAAAAGAAAAGCAAAATTTTTCAACATTATGGGATTAAGCTATTTGAATATGTTTTATGTGGTTACCCAACTCAAAATGTTAAGGGGTTTCCAAAAGAAATAATCAAAACGAATATAGATTATTCGGTACTTGTGCATTATAAATAACCCACCGCTATAGACTGTACAAGGAAACCAGACGTGATTTCTTATTGCGTTTACAATATTTAAACTGTGGTTTTTTGGGGTTTAGGGAGAGGAACATTCACCTAGGTTAGGTTATATATTTAATATGTGATCTGATTTACCCCCCACCCACTACTGTGCAAATATATAGACCAAATTTGTTTATACTATATAACCATTTAAAAATAGTTTATTTCATTTAATTAGAATTAAAAAAACTTAACTTCTTTTGTGTGTAGTGGTGGGTTATTTATAATGCACAAGTACCGAATAATCTATAGTCAAATATGCACTTCTGCCCCCTCTCTCCCCCTCCCTATTTACACTTGCTAACGTCTTGTAACTTCAATAATGAAGATTTCTATACCACACTATTTGTAAAAAAACAGCTGAAGTTAATTAAGAACAAATTATATTAGATACAGTAAATTGCCAAATGTACTGTTGCTGCATTGTGATCATTAGTTAGTAAATAATACTCTTAAAAAAAAATTGTCCGGGGTTATAAAGCTCCGATATATGTTTCAAGAAATGGTGCATTCTCGAGGAGATTGAATATTTTTTTTTGAAATAGTGCTCTGCCAGATATCCTTCCATATGTTCTTCTCTTCTGTCATATCTGGGTATATTGTCTCGAACGTCACGCCAGTGTCTTTTGATGTTTTGTGTGTGTGCACCTGTTGCAGGGTAAACAAAATTTATACTGTGGTTGACGCGTAAATGCTGATAGCCCTGGCTAGCCAGGCAATCGTAGGCCCTCCAACAGTTGCTGATAATTGTTGTCCCTGGCAGGATTCGGTTTTGGATAATTCCCAACAATGTGGCACTACTTCTATCCAGCATAGAAACCATGAATGAATTACCAGTTCCTCGCTCTATTCCACCAAATACCCATTTACCCTTGATGCAAATATCCTAGTGTTGAGCCTACATGGTTGAACCAACGATTCGCTTGTTTAGTCGAAGGTTGCATAAATTTAACTTTGGCAGAAATTTTGAGTTGGGGGGGAAGGGAGATTTCAAAAATATTTTCCTATAACATAATTTATTCTCTGAAGTGGATTCTGATGTTTGTAGCGCTCTGTGTCTTTGCACTTTCGAAATATTTAAAAAAACTTATAAAGTAAAATTTTTAGTTTGGGGGGAAAGGAGATTTTAAATAACTATTCCCGTGATATAACGTGTCCTCTGAAGTCAATTCTGATGTTTTTAGCCCTCTATCTATTAGTGCTTTAGAAATATTTTAAAAGCTTCTAAATTATAATTTAGGAAAATTTGGAGTTTGGGGGGAAGGGAGATTTTCAAAACCTCTTCCCGTGATATAACATGTCCCCTGAAGTCGATTCTGATGTTTTTAGCACTCTATCTATTAGTGCTTTAGAAATATTTTAAAAGCTTCTAAAATAGAATTTTGGAAAATTTTGAGTTTGGGGGGAAGGAGGATTTTTAAAACCTCTTCCCGTAGCACTCTATGTTTTAGCGCTTTAGAAATATTAAATAAAAAAAAACAAGTTTTTTAAACTGAAAGTAAGGAGAGACATTAAAACTTAAAACAAACAGAAATTATTCCGTATATGGAAGGGACTGTCCCCTCCTCAACGCTTCACTATTTACGCTAAAGTTTTTTATTGTTTTAAAAAATAAAGTTGTGAGAAAGAGTCAAACTTTAGAGTAAAGAGCGAGGCTTTGAGGAGGGGAAAGGCCCTTTAATATACGGAATAATTTATTTTCGTTTTAATTTTTAATGTCGCTCCTTAATTTCATTTTTAAAAAATTGTTTTTTTTATTTAATTCCTGATCGTTTTTTAGTTAATTCAGCTTTTATTTGCATAAAAATTTTACTTTTATTTTTCTAAATGTATGTCTTTACAAATTAAATTAAGTAACTAACTTCGATATTCGCATATTTTTCTTCTGGCAAAAAATACAAAGTTGCAGATTTTTGCAGATATGAGCATGAAACCTATGTAATAGGGTTTTCTGATGCGCTGAATCTGACGGTGTGATTTTCATTAAAATTCTTTCACTTGTAGGGGTTGTTTCCCCCCTCTTTAAAAAATCGAGTAAATTTTCTCAGGCTCGTAGCCTTTGATGAGTAATACTAAACTTAATAAAATTTATATATTTAGGATCAGCATTATAAACACATTCTTTTGATACATTTATTGACATCAAAATTTCGTTTTTAAAAGTTTCGATTACTATTGAGCCGTATCGCTTGTTTTTTTATTGTTTTTTTTTATTACGTATATGTTATTACTTATATGAAGGGGTTCTCCCCTTAGTCAATACCACGTTCTTTACGTTAAAAGTTAAAAAAAATTTTGATTCACAAACCCCTGAATCACAAAGGCCGTTTAATCAGAATAGATAGCTTTTTTGAAAGCACTAAAAAAAAAACTGTAGCGTAAAGAGCGAGGTATTGACTTGGGGGAGAACCCCCTCACATACGTTATAATTTCTGTTCGTTTTAAGTTCTAATATTCCTTCTTACATTTCAGTTGAAAAACTTGTTATTTTTATTTAACTTCTGATCGTTTCTTAAATAATGCTTGGAAATCCGGTGCCCCCTTCATAGAAATGTCCATTACCCCAAAGAAACATCCTCTACGGAAATATTCTCCAGAGTAATCCCCTCCTCTAGCCCCCCCCTCCAGAAAAAATCCTTCCTGAAAATGGTTGTATACTTCCCAATAACCAATAAATAATGCTGGCAAGTCCGGCGCCCCCTTCATGGCAATTTCCCTTCCCCCATGTAAACTTCCTTCATGGCAAGTTCCTTCCATATAGCCCCCAACCCTCTCCTTCCCCCACCTACCAGAAAAAATATCCTCTGAAAAAGTCTGTATACTTCCCAATAACCAATACTATATGTTAACATTGAGTAAAGTTCATAACTTTCAGCCCTCCCCTGGGGACTTTGGGGGATCAAGTCATCCTAAAAGACATTTTTATCATATTTTCGACCATGCTGAACAAAATGGCTATCTCAAAATTTTGATCGGGTGACTTTGGGAAAAAAATGAGCGTGGGAGGGGGCCTAGTTGCCCTCAATTTTTTTGGTTCAATAAAAATGGGAAATATAACTTTTATTTGCCTTTCCAATTCGCCCTCCCAATTTTTTCTAGTACCCCGGGCACTTAACGAAAACCCATGGTAAAAAAAAACAAAAAAAAAAAAAAAAACAAATAAACACGCATACATGTTCTTTCTTCGGGCAAAAAATTGAAAATTCCAAATTTTTGTAGATAGGAGCTTTAAACCTATACAGTAGGGTTCTCTGATACGCTGAATATGATGGTGTGATTTTCATTAAGGTTCTATAACTTTTAGGGGGTCTTTCCCCCTTTTTTCGAAAATCAGCCAAATTTTCTCAGGCGCGTAACTTTTGATAGGTAGCACTAAACTTGATGAAATCTATGTATTTGAAATCAGCTTTGAAATCTGATTCTTTTGATATAGCTATTGATATAAAAAACCCGTTTTCTAGAGTTTCGGTTACCATTGAGCCGGGTCGCTCCTTACTTACAGTTCGTTACCACAAACTGTTTTATTTAAAAAGCACCTAAATCATAATTTTAGAAATTATTGAGATCGGGGAGAAGGAGGGTTTACAAAGCAACGTCCTGTAAGCTAACGTGTCAACTGAAGTTGATTCTGATATTTTTAACACTCAATGTCTTAGCGCTTTAGAAATATTTTTAAAGCTCCTAAAGCAGAATTTTGGAAAATTTTGAGTTTGGGGGGAAGGGAGATTTCAAAAACATCTTCCTATGACATAAATTGTCCTCTAAAGTTGATTCTGATGTCTGTAGCGCTCTATGTCGTAGCGCTTTAGAAATATTTAAAGTATTTCAAAAGCTTCTAAAGTAGAATTCTGAAAAATTTGGAGTTTGGGGCCCGGCCGGATATTAAAAACATCTTCCAGTGATATAATATGTTCTTTGAAGTCGATTCTGATGCTTTTAGCACTGTATCTGTTAGTACTTTATAAATATTTTACAAGCTTCTAAAGTAGAATTTTAGAAAATTTTGGGTTTGAGGGGAAGGGGGATTTCAAAAACATCTTCCCATAATATAATTTGTCCTCTAAAGATGATTCTGAAGTTTGTAGCGCTCTATGTCTTAGCGCTTTAGAAATATTTAAAAAAGCTTCTAAAGTAGAATTTTGGAAAATTTTGAGTTTGGGGGGAAGGAGGATTTTCAAAACCTCTTCCCGTGATGTAACGTGTCCTCTGAAGTTGATTCTGATGTTTTTTAGCACTCTAATTATTAGTGCTTTAGAAATATTAAAAAAGCTTCTAAAGTAGAATTTTGGAAAATTTAGAGTTTGGGGGGAAGGGGGATTCCAGAAACATATTCCCATAACATAATTTGTCCTCTCAAGTTGATTCTGATATTTGTAGTGCTCTATCTATTAGTGCTATAGAAATATGTAAAAAGCTTCTAAAGTCAAAATTTAGGAAAATTTTGAGTTTAGGGGGAAGGGGGTTTTAAAAACCTCTTCCCGTGATATAACGTGTCCTCTGAGGTCGATTCTGATGTTTTTAGCACTCTATCTATTAATGCTTTAGAAATATTTAAAAAGCTTCTAAAGTAAAATTTTGAGTTTGGGGGGAAGGGGGATTTCAAAAACATCTTCCCATGACACAAATTGTCTTCTAAAGTTGATTCTGATGTTTGTAGCATTCTATGTCTTACCTCTTTAGAAATATTTAAAAAAGCATCTGAAGTAGAATTTTGGAAAATTTTGAGTTTGGGGGGAATGGGGATTTTAAATACCTCTTCCCGCGATATAACGTGTCCTCTGAAGTCGATTCTGATGTTTTTAGCACTCTATCTATTAATGCTTTAGAAATATTAAAAAAACTTCTAAAGTAGAATTTTGGAAAATTTTGAGTTTGGGGGGAAGGGGATTCCAAAAACATCTTCCCGTAACATAATTTGTCCTCTGAAGTTGATTCTGATATTTGTAGTGCTCTATATCTTAGTGCTTTAGAAATATTTTAAAAGCTCCTAAAGTAGAATTTTAGTAAATTTTGAGTTTGGGGGGAAGGGGGATTTCAAAAACATCTTCCCGTAAAATAATTTGTCCTTTGAAGTCAATTCTGATCTTTGTAGTGCTCTATCTAATAGTGCTTTGGAAATATTTAAAAAGCTTCTAAAATAAAATTTTGGAAAATTTTGAGTTAGGGGGGAAGGGGGATTTTAAAAACCTCTACCCGTGATATAACGTGTCCTCTGAAGTCGATTCTGAAACTTGTAGCGCTCTATCTATTAGTGCTTTAGAAATATTTAAAAAAGCTTCTAAAGTAGAATTTTGGAAAATTTTGAGTATGGGGGAAGGGGGATTTCAAAAACATCTTCCCATAACATAATTTGTCCTCTGAAGTCGATTCTGATATTTGTAGTGCTCTATCTATTAGTGCTTTGGAAATATTTAAAAAGCTTCTAAAGTAGAATTTTGGAAAATTTTGAGTTTGGGGGGAAGGGGGATTTTAAAAACCTCTTCCCGTGATATAACGTGTCCTCTCAAGTCGATTCTGATGTTTTTAGCACTCTATCTATTAGTGCTTTAGAAATATTTAAAAAGCTTCTAAAATAATATTTTGGAAAATTTTGAGTTAGGGGGAAGGGGGATTTTAAAACCCTCTTCCCGTGATATAACGTGTCCTCTGAAGTTGATTCTGAAACTTGTAGCACTCTATCTATTAGTGCTTTAGAAATATTTAAAAAAGCTTCTAAAGTAAAATTTTGGAAATTTTTGAGTTTGGGGGGAAAGGGGGATTTTAAAAACCTCTTCCCGTGATATAACATGTCCTCTGAAGTCTATTCTGATGTTTTTAGCACTCTATCTATTAATGCTTTAGAAATATTTAAAAAGCTTCTAAAGTAGAATTATGGAAAATTTTGAGTTTGGGGGGAAGGGGGATTCCAAAATCATCTTCCCGTAACATAATTTGTCCTCTGAAGTTGATTCTGATATTTGTAGTGCTCTATCTATTAGTGCTTTAGAAATATTTAAAAAGGTTCTAAAGTAGAATTTTGGAACATTTTGAGTTTGGGGGGAAGGGGGATTTCAAGAACATCTTGCCATAACATAATTTGTCCTCTGAAGTTGATTATGATATTTGTAGCACTCTTATCTATTAGTGCTTTAGAAATATTTAAAAAACTTCTAAAATAAAATTTTGGAAAATTTTGAGTTAGGGGGGAAGAGGGATTTTAAAAACCTCTTCCCATGATATAACGTGTCCTCTGAAGTCGATTCTGAAACTTGTAGCGCTCTATCTATTAGTGCTTTAGAAATATTTAAAAAAGCTTCTAAAGTAGAATTTTGGAAAATTTTGAGTTTGGGGGGAAGGGGGATTGTCAAAACCTCTTCCCGTGATGTAACGTGTCCTCTGAAGTCGATTCTGACGTTTTTAGCACTCTATCTATTAGTGCTTTAGAAATATTTAAAAACCTTCTAAAGTAGAATTTTAGACAATTTTGAGTTTGGGGGGAAGGGGGGTTTTATAAACCTCTTCCTGTGATATAACGTGCCCTCTGAAGTCAATTCTAATATTTTTAGCACTCTATCTATTAGTGCCTTAGAAATGTTTTAAAAGCTTCTAAAGTAGAATTTTGGATAATTTTGAGTTTTGGGGGAAGGGGGATTTCAACAACATCTTCCCATGACACAAATTGTCCTATAAAGTCGATTCTGCTATTTGTTGCGTTCTTTGTCTTAGCACTTTAGAAATATTTTAAAAAGCTTCTGAAGTAGAATTTTGGAAAATTTTGAGTTTGGGGGGAAGGGGGATTTAAAAAACATATTCCCATAACATGATTTGTCCTCTGAAGTCGATTCTGGTTTTTTTAGCACTCTATCTATTAGTGCTTTAGAAATATTTTAAAAGCTTCTAAAGTAGAATTTTGTACAATTTTGAGTTTGGGGGGAAGGGGGATTTCAATAACCTCTTCCCATGATATAACGTGTCCTCTGAAGTCCATTCTGATGTTTTTAGCACTATCTATTAGTGCTTTAGAAATATTTTAAAAGCTTCTAAAGTAGAATTTTGGAAAATTTTGAGTTTGGGGGGAAGGGGGATTTTAAAAACCTCTTCCCATGATATAACGTCTCCTCTGAAGTGGATTCTGATGTTTTTAGCACTCTATCTTTTAGTAGTTAAGAAATATTTTAAAAGCTTCTAAAGTAGAATTTTAGAAAATTTTGAGTTTGGGTGGAAGAGGGATTTCAAAAACATCTTCCTATGACATAATTTGTCCTCTAAAAATGACTAGGTTATTTTTAATGGTCACTCTTGTCAAATCCTTTCCTTAATTAAGACAGTTTAAATGATCTTATCAACACAGAGGTGTTTGACATGTGCCTGCTACGCTCAAGGTTAAGGCTTTCTGATAAGCAGTTGTGACATCACAACAAACCTGGTTTTATTATACCATAAGAATAGTCAGCAAGGATAGGAAATTAAATGGTTTAGGATTTAAATAGGATTTTGGAATATATTTTAATGAACAAGGTTAAAAGCAGAAGTTGTGTAAGGTAAGCAGTGATTTATAATTATGATAGTAATATAAGATGAAATATGAGTTAAAACAACTAGTAATGCGCAGTAATTTACCGGGGGGGAGGAGTGGAGGTAAGTACTTCAAAGTACCTTCCTGGGACATACCTTAGCATGTACATCCATCCCTGAAAGTTTCATTTTCCTAACCCAACCCCTTTCCAAGATAGCCAAAAGTAACTAAAGTAGGATTTTACCGAAATGATTATGGTAAAGTTCTACCAAATCAAATTAGGCCCTATTGAGTTAGAAATAAAGTAAATACACCATTTGATGCCTTTTTTATGCTGATTACAAATATAATAATCATTTCTATCGGAAATGAATTTCAGCCCCCCCCCTATATATACCTAACCTAACCCTGAATTGGTATATACAGGGGGGGGGGGCTGAAATTCATTTACAATAGAAATTATTATTATATTCGTAATCACCATAAAAAAAGGCATCAAATGGTGTGTTCCCTTTATTTCTAACTCAATAATATGATTTGGTAGAACTTTACCATGATTATTATATTTGGAAAGAGCATACAAAATAGCATCAAGTGGTATAGGCTATTCACTTTATTTGTATTTTTGGTAAAATGGTGTTTGGTAAAAATTTAACCATTAAGTTTT
Organism: Artemia sp. Qi Xiang Cuo; assembly: GCF_049724085.1. Classification (NCBI taxonomy): domain Eukaryota; kingdom Metazoa; phylum Arthropoda; class Branchiopoda; order Anostraca; family Artemiidae; genus Artemia; species Artemia sp. Qi Xiang Cuo. The sequence goes on along the minus strand of NC_142812.1, from coordinate 11,010,082 downwards.
ATTTAATCATCTTTAAGGGTCTTTACAGCTTCCATCAAATCACCCAACCGTAGCTCTAAGAATTGACTTACAAATCGAAAAATCAGCTCAGTTATTTTCAAACATCTTCTTCTTCTTCTAATTCACAGCAGGCGGGCTTTTCAGTTGATACTATTTAGCCCTTTTCCTTTTGCTTCACACTGTGGGCTACAGAGCTAATGGCTTGGTTGTCTCTTAACATTAGATGTTTTCAGATATCTTTCAGTAGATCTTTTGACTCAAGGAGTTCAAATATGAGAAGATAGATATCGATTTCTGTGCTCTGTGTGCAGGTATAGTTGGCAGGTAGTGTTTGAAGCACTTTAACAGTTTACAATGCAAAGTATGCTGTGCAGACGTCAGCATATTACATTCAAATAGGCAGTGGTCAATTGTTTCATTATTCATAATACCATACCTGCAAAGAGGGGACAGGGGAACTGAACCACTTGAATTAGGAAACTGATACGAGAATGCAAGAAAATTTAGTCCATTTGTTCCAGAGCGAATTCTATGATAAATTTTAGAAAAATACTTATTGGGAAAGGGGAAAGAGTAGGATTTTTCTTATTAAACATAATATCTGATAGTCTCCATCAGTAAATATCACTAATGGGGATTGGTCTCCCACTTGGCTGGTCAATATTTATAGCATTTTTTGCTATTTCATCAACCTGATTATTACCACTTATACCAGAGTGGCTAGGAATATACTGAATATAAGTTCTTATGCCGCTTGAAGCAATATTATCTATAATACTAAGACAATGATAAGTGTCAATATCCAGCTTATACTGAGGAGCTGAAGACAGCAACTCAAGGCTTGATAGAGAGTCAGAATAAACTATAATTTTATTTGAATTAGCAAACAAGGGTTACAAGGGTTAGAATACCATATGGTGTTCTAATAGCATGATTATGGCATTTAACCCAGCAAACATTATGAATAACACTATTGTATAATCTCTCGCCCATGGCAATTTTCAGGAGAGGAAGGAAAGCACTACTTGCTACCTTCTCATTCATTTTGTACCCAACAACAAATATTTGGAAAATGGTTTTTATAAGTGATTGTATTCAGTTCAGCAAATTTTTTCTGGAGAAAAGCGATGGGGGTTAAATCTTAACTCCACTTTGAGAAATCAGTATCTATTATGGGTATTGACCAATTCCATGGAGGGGATGGGGGGAAAGTAGGTGCAATAGACTTTGCGGGTACAGGAAACTTCTTCTGAATATTGGCATATTGCCTCTATACATGGCTGGATTTCTTAACCAATTATGTAAGGTGTGTGAGCTATTTGGTTCAATTTTTTTAAGATGTTTTATCAAAAGAAAGCTACGTCTCTCCCTTATTGTTTTTAATCCACTCACCATAAGCAGAAACTTGGTGCTTGTGGGTTTCCTAAGACCAAATATGAGACGCATTATATCATTTTGTATTGTTTCAATTTTTGCATCTGGGTCTTTGTACATGCAACATAGACGATGAGTCCATAGTCAATATGGGGTCTTATATGTGATTTATAAAACTAGAGTAAGGTTTTCTCCTTACAACCCCAGGGTGTGGAAAGAAGTCTTTTTAGTATATTTGTTTTTCTATAGCATTTTTTTATTGTGTTTGAAATGTGGAGGTGGAAATTAAGTTTTTGGTCAAGCATGAGACCTAGGTAATTAATATGATTATCTTCTGGAATAGTTGTTCCATTTAGAGTCAATCTTGCATTAACATGATTTCGCTTTCGGTGAAATTGGATTATTTTTGACTTGGTAGGTGCAATGGGTAAATCTGAATGTTGAGAGAATTTTTCAAATTGGAAAAGTGACTTTTGCAGCTTTGACTGTGCAATCTCAAAGGTGTTGCCAGATGATCATAGTACCAGATCATTAGCATACTGTAGATTCGTGTGGGGGAGGTTCATGCCTCAGAGGTATAGGGCAAAGAGGAGGCAGCTGAGGACTGATCCCTGAGGAAGGCCTTTGATTATTGTCTTTTGGGGTGAAGAGGCTGAAACTACACAAACAATGAAACTTCGCAATTCTATGAAAGATTTTATAAAAGATACTAGCTTGGGGGGTAGTCCAAGGTTAGCAAGTTTAATTAAAAGGATTTGGTGGTTCACATTGTCATATGCCCTTTCAAAATCTAGGAAAGCTGCAACTAGGACATTATTTTTTGAGAATGATTCATTTATTGTATTTGTTAACAATATGAAAGCGTCTGTTGAGGAATGGTGCTTCCTGAATCCAGTTTGAGTGTGAGGGATCATATTATATTTCTCAACGAACCAGAGGAGTCGGTAATAGATCAAATTCTCCATTATTTTCCCCATCACAAGAGTAGTCATTATGGGCCTATAAGACTCAGGGTTATCTTTGGGTATATTTTTCTTTAGGATTGGTAGGAGGGACGAACAGTTCCAGATATTGGGGAATATAGATGAAGCCCAAGCATGATTATAACAGTTTAGAAGTTCCTGTTTATATGAAGCGGTGAGATTCTTTATCCATGTAGGGTGTATATTGTCATAGCTGCCGCTAGTCTTGGTCCTAATATGATGTATTGCATTACTCATTTCCTGGATTGAAAATGGACTGGTTATATACTCGGATCTTGGGCGAGGTTGGTAATTTGGGTTCATAGGAATTGGGGGTATTTTGCTACAATTATTTGATGTTAGCTTATTAACAAAAAGAGTGGCAAATAGCTTAGCTTTTTCATTATCATTGTCATAATGGGTATTATTATTAATAAGCTCATACAGGAGTGGGTTGGAGGAAGTCTTTTTCCCACAGATGTGGCTTATGACTTTATGTATAGTTGGCTCATGTGTTTCTCTGGAGAGATCGTTTGCAAAATTATTCCTGTAGTTATATTTAGTATTTATTATGGTCTTTTTTAGATTAGATTCTGCTTGTAACTTTTTTAAATGTGTATTAGGTGATGGTTTTTTTTAAGAATGTCCTCCTTGCTGCCTTTTTTGTTGTACATTTATTTTGGCACTTATTTGTCCACCATGCTTTGGAAATATGTTTAGGGAAGGTTTTCCTGGGTGTTGTCCTGGGGATAGCATGATTAGCTGTATTTATTAGTAAAGATGCTAAAACTTCAGCATGTGTGTCACTTATTGCGTTTGAAATGCATTAATTTTGGGTGAAACTTGTAATTTCATCATTTAGCTTATTTTGGAACATAGGCCAATTTGCTTTAGTGTTGATATATTTGGAGGTATGTGATAGGGTTTCAGCAGGTTCGTTTAGGAAGCAAACTATGGCAAAGTGGTCAGTACATAGAATATCAATTTTATTTATATAAGTTTTATTCAGAATATTTAAAGATACAATTTTTAGGTCAATTGTAGAGAAACTGCCACTTTTGGGGTTGAAATATGTATTCAGGTTTGGAGGGGTAGCAACAGCTAGTTCATTATTATTTATAATCATACATTCAATGAACTTACCAGCTTTATTTGCTGGTTTATTCCCCCACAAAAGCTGTGGGCATTAAAGTCTCCACAAATAATGATATTTTTCAACATATTAGAATTATTTATATGGCTGAAGAAATTCATGGCATCTGTAGTTGGCCATTAGGGTTATAAAAGCTTAATATGTAAGTTTTTGTATTATTCAGCCAAACACTGATACCAAATGCATCAACATCATTTACAAAATCTGGAAAATTGATGCCACAGAATTTTATATTATGTTTAACTATTAAAGCTACTCCACGTCCTTTTCTCTATGGTGTTCTATCCTGTCTCACGATAGTGTATCCCAGAGACTTAATTTGTTGATTTTGGGTTAAATGAGTTTCCTGGAGGCAAGTAATATTGATGGAATTATTATTCATAAAAGATATTAATTCATTTAACTTATTTTCAGTAAGTGATCTTACGTTCTACTGGAGCATTGATATGTGTTGTGTTTTTGATTTTTCGTTTGACTTGGTATCAATGTTCAGCTTTGTTAATAGTAAAGCAAGATCTTTTTTTGCTTGAATGAGCATGTGATTGGGGATATAGATTTTTGCCAATTCATCAATGATTTTTGTTTTCTGTTGCTGTTGTATATTCATGGCCTGAAGTGCATTGCAGTTTAGAATGAATAAGCATATATTTGGGGTTTGTATGTTTGGTTGTGCATCCAGTTTGTCAGTTAAGGGATTAATTCCTGGTAGTGTTTCTGATTTGTTTCTTGTTGGGAGGGGGTGCCAGGCTGACCTCATCTCAAAAGGCAAGGAGGCTTGTTGGCTTGGTGATTCTTTCTGATAGCGATGTGAGCTAGGGGGCTTAATGGATGAAGTTTTTAAAGGAGTACTTGATGCACTGGGAGAGTTTGACTTGGGAGTTTTATTTAATTTCAATATGGGTTTTATTTTGTGTGATTGGGCAGCATTTGCTTCCATAGCTGCAAATGGGTATGGAATGGCCTTCTCTGTTGCCATTTGGAGTGTTAGTGCTCTTTTCTTATATGCAGGGCACTGTAATTTATTAATGGATTCATGTGGGCCTTTACAATTGATACATGTAGGCTGAGTGTTCTTGCGAGTTGTCAACTCTTTAGGATGGGACCCTTTACAATTACTGCAGGTTAGTAGAATTTCATTGCATTTAATTGTTGTGTGTCCCAGTTTCAGACACTTCTGACACTGGATAGGCTTTGGCTTGTATTCCTTGTGCGGTTTGATTTGCCCAAATAGGAATAACTTCTGGGATATTAATTTTTCTTTCAGTGTAAATAAGAAAGATCTACTTGTTGTTAATTCATTAGAGCTGGTTTTAGCCAGTTGAGTGATATCTTCTACAGGGATTGCGTTACCAGCCCTATCTGAGAGCCCTTCTTTTAACTCCTTAATTGGTATTTCTAGGGGAACATTATATACAACCATTTTTGCTGGGGATTATTTTGGGTTCCATTTAGATGAATTAATTGGGGTATTCAGAAGAGATTTTAGATTAAGTATTATATCTACTGATTTTTGGTCTCGGACAGCTATTATCAATGATCCATCACGGTGAATGTTACGAGAAAGTATTGATTTGAAAATTTTGAAAATCGCAACCCTTATTGTAGTAATCATTCTTATTTCGAAGGGGGTATTAGGGGTAATTTTGAGTTAAATGCCTAAGTTTTGGGAAGGAGAAACTTGGACAGGAGGTGAAACTTGGGAGGGGAAATACTTTTGATTGGGGATGTTTTTTCCTTTTTTTGGAGCTCCTAGAAAGGACCTCTTGAAATCCATTATCATTTATGGTGACATTAGCTCCAACACTGATCATTGTCCTATTCTTAGAATTTGAGCTTTCATGTGAGCTTTGAGAAAGAGAGCTTGACCAGCCAGGCTTGACCAGCAAAAATGGATAAATTTCATTAGTATTTGGGGTGGGATCCGGGGGGACTTTTTTTATGTGTATTCTTTCCATTGCCTATTGGAATAAGCTTTAATCTAAACTAGAAAAGGATACCACTATGATACCAGACCGTCTGCACTCTACTGTGGTGAAAACTTCACCATCCACAAAGAAAACACCACTGTATGGCCCTGAGGAGGGTTTTGAGCACGATTGGTTCGGTACACTACTGATAAATCGAGACAATAATTAACAAGAAATTTATTTTTAAATTTATTAAAATGTTGTTGTTGCTGTGATGTCCTTGAACACAATTTTGGCTACAGTATAATATTTTTACTTTTTGTAAAAGTAAAAATTCTGTAACTATTTTACATGATTGATTTCATTATGCTACTTCTTCGCAAAATGATTGGATAAATGAAGATGATATATAGGCATACAAAATAAATAATATTAAATAAGTTGTAAATAAAATATTTTCAAGTAGAACAAATTTTTCAATCACAAACCTAAGATTTGGAGAAAATAACATATTATTATATATATCGTGTAATAAAAGTTCAAACAGGATTACATTATTATACTTTTTTGAATTTGAATAATTCAAACCAAATTTCAACGGACGATTTATAGGAGTTCATCCTCACCACATTTCATATAATTATCCAGTATGATCATTCTCTATTTCATCCATTATAAAAACCCAGACCGGGGTGCGAGTGCTCCGGAGAACGTTTTTGCAGATATAAACATAAGCGAAGTCAGATCTTTTCACGGGTAGACAAGTCAGACTGTGATCTAATAACGGAAACAAGTGGAAACCCGCTATGAAGAATAATGCACTTTGTTGGAAATAATCGGAAACAGACTAACCCGCATTCCCGCTAATGCAAAAAGAAGTGGGAGGAGCTTTTTGTTCGCACCGAGAACGAAGACCAGAAATGATCTGCGATAAGCTTACTGGATAATTATATGAACTGTGTTCCTCACCGTGTATTAAGAAAAGATCTGCAAAGGCTGCAAACCTTAACCTTAAATCGCACTTGCCAGCGATAAGGACGAATCCTGTAGACGCCGGTCAATGATGATGGTGGCTCAGCTCATCGGGCGCATCCCAAACTGTGTGCCATGGCTTGCTGCACCAATCTCTGTCAACAGCTGACTTGAAGGCTTAAGTATTAGGGGACATGACTGCATTCTGGCTAAGGAAATTCCATAAGCCAACCACACGGTTTGAGAAAAATTTGTTTCGCAGCCTGGTATTAGCGCGTTTCCGGTAGAGCTTTAGGGAGTGCCCTCTTGTTCTTGACGAACTATCTAACTGGAATAAGTCAGGGATGATATCGTTGTTGTAGATCAATTTGAATGTCATCAATACATCTCCTTGCTTACGTCGGTATGTGAGAGATGGTATTTTGAGCCTCTGGAGTCTGGTAGAATATGGCAAATTTTGAAAACCCCTTATGCATTTCGTTGCTCTCCGCTGCACTGATTCTAGAATTGATTGGTCAAGCTTGTTAACTGGCGTGGCAATGGACATCCCAAATTCTAATTTTTGACAGATCAGGCCCTTTAGGAGCTTAGTAATCACTGCTGGAGATCTACTGCAGAATGTTCTCTTTATTATACCGAGAGTTTGGTTGGCTTTGGCTACTGCAGACTGCGTGTGTAAGTTGAATTTGAGCTTGTTATCAACCAAGACTCCCAGATCTTTTTCGCAGTGACTGGTTGTAAGTGGCTGTTTAGAACCACAATTGGATTCCATAAAATACTGGCTGAGAGGGTTGTTTGCTCCAAAGTGTATGACCTTGCATTTCTGGATATTAAATTCTAGTCACCAGGCTTTTGCCCACGTTGAGAGTGCGTCGAGATCTGCTTGGATGTTTTTGGTACTTTGGGGGTCATAAATTGGACCTATTATTTTGGAATCATCAGCATATAAGCAAATCTTATTCTTTATGATTGAAGATGCATCATTAATATAGACGTTGAATAGAGTTAGGCCCAAAACCGTGCCTTGGGGTACTCCGCTTTCTACATCTGCTGATTCTGAGAAGAAAATTGATCCACCATCACCAAATACTCTTACCACCTGCTTCCTGTTGGTAAGAAATTGCATCGTCCAATTTATGACTTCATCGGGGAGGCCTATTGCGTGGAGTTTAGAATTTAGCCTCCTATGACATACTTTATCAAACGTTTTCGCTAAGTCTAATAATATCATATCAACTGGGGATCCCGTGTCCATAAGTTCTGTGACATGCTCGGAAGCATCAATGAGGTAAGTATCAACTGATCGACTGGGGTGGAAGCCATGCTGGCTAGGAGATAGTAGCTTGTTCGCATTTAGGTGTACAATAATGGCTGAATTAACTAAGCCTTCAAGAAGTTTTCCCACTCCAGAAATGAGACTAATTGGTCGATAGTTGCTGGCTTCATCTCTGCTGCTCCCCTTATGAACAGGTGTAATGTAAGCTTCCTTCCAGTCTTGTGGAATAGATTTAGTATTTAGGGACTTTTGGAATAGTAGGGTGAGAGGATGTGATAGTACTGCATACGTCTCCTTTAAGAGCCGAGGGGGCACTCCGTCAGGTCCTGTTGATTTATTTGGGTTAATCTTCTTTAGTCAAGTCTCTACATCTACTTTAGTAATATTAATGGGCGGCATACTTTTTTGAGTTTCGTACTGTGGGCGGTCTGGAAGTGGGGCATTATCTGCAACTGTGAATACTGAAATAAACTGCTTATTTAATGCATTAGCTATCTCCCTTGGGTCGCAAATTTTAGATCCGTCTTGTACAAGTTGAGTGATAGAATGCCTTCCAGGCTTACCTGATGACACATTCCTTCAAAATTTCTTAGGGTTAGTTTTTGTTGCAGCTGCCACTGATTCCTCATACTTCTCGGTGATATTTCTGGAGAGACTTCTAAGCTGGTTACGCGCCTGCTTATATTTTGTGTAATAGTCAGCCTGGCTTTGATTCTTTGTGTACAGCTTCCAGTATTTCTTTTTTCTGTTCCTAGCCATTTTTATTTCTTTTGTAATATACGGGAGGGTTTTTGGTTTCCTTTTCCATTTTGTAGAAGAGTGATTTTCAATAGCCTTCAGTAAAATTCTTTTCGTAGTTGTCCATGACTCTTCCACATCTATAATCTCAATGAAAGACCAATCACATTGATTCAGTTCCTGACGAATTAGACTGTAATCTGTGTACACGTGTTTTGTAAATTCTAGTCTTTGGGGATACAGTCTAAAACTGCAACTTATGACAATGTGGTCACTAGCTCCAAATGGTGGTAGGGGCTCGATGCTTATTATAGACTCTTGGTCTTTTGCTAGTAGTAGATCAAGTAGCGAAGGGTTCTGGCTATTTCTATATCTTGTCGGGAAGTTAACTGCCTGGTACAAAGAATAATTAAATAGGCACTCCAGGAATGGTCTTATTAAACTATTTTCAGAAAAACTGAATCCGTTGACCCATTGAATATTTGGGAGATTGAAATCACCAACAATAATTATGTTTCCTCGTAGCTTCGTTTTAATATCAATTGAAGTACTCATAGCAAGTAAAGAGGATTCAAGGCTAGGGGAACTGGGGCTTCTATACATGCAACCAATGTAAAATGGCCCACAAGGCAGGAGGACAGATATCCACACTTGTTCAATATATGGTTCATAATCTGAATTAATATCTATGCTTCCTACCTTCAGAGAGCTTCGGATGTACACGGCTATTCCTCTTCCTTCTTCTCTAGATAAGTTGGTGACCAAGGTATAGTCGGGTATCTGGATCTGGGTATCTCCATGAGGAGTGTTGGTCCATTTAGGTTTCTTCTTCTTCTTCTAATTCACAGCAGGTGGGCTTTTCAGTTGATACTATTTATCCCTTTTCCTTTTGCTTCACTCTGTGGGCTACAGATCTACTGGCTTGATTGACTCATATTTATTACATATATTCAGATATCTTTCAGCAGATCTTTCGACTCTAGGAGTTCAAATATAAGATGATAGATGTCCATTTCTATGCTCTGTGTGCAGGTATAGTTGGCTAGGCTCTTGGCTGATAGGGGGATTTTGTGGTGTTTAAAGTATTTTAACAGTTTACAAAGCAAGGTATGTTGTGCAGACGTCAGCATATTACATTCAAATAGGCAATGGTCAATTGTTTCATTATTCATATTACAATGCCTGCAAAGAGGGAACAGGGGAACTGAACCACTTGAATTAGAAAGCTTATATGAGAATGCAAGGAAATTTAGTCCATTTGTTCCAGAACGAATTCTATGATAAATTTTAGATAGATACTTATTGGGAAAGGGGGAAAGGATAGAATTAATCTTATTAAAATTAATATCTGATAGCCTCCATCGGTAAATATCACTAATTGGGATTGGTCTCCCACTTGGCTGGTCAATATATATAGCATTTTTTGCTATTTCATCAACCTGATGATTACCGCTTATGCCAGAGGGGCTAGGAATGTACTGAAAGTAAGTTTTTATGCCACTTGAAGCAAGATTATCAATAATACTGAGACACTGATAAGTGTCAATGTCCAACTTATATTGAGGAGCTGAGGCCAGCAACTCAAGGCTTGATAAAGAGTCGAAATAGATGATAATATTATTTGAATTTTCAATCAAAGGCTGGTTTTGCTTAAGGTGTTCTAATGCAATAATTATGGCATTTAACTCAGTAGACATTATACATAAATTATTAAATGATCTCTCGTCCATTGCAATTTTCAGGTGAGGAAGGAATACACCACTTGCTACCTTCTCATTCATTTTTGACCCATCAACAAATATTTGGTAGTGGTTTTTATATGTAATTGTATTAAGTTCTGCAAATTTTTTCTGGACAAAAGCAATGGGGGTTAAATCTTTATTCCATTTTGAAAATTCAGCATTTAATATGGGAAATGACCAATTCCATGGAGGGGAATGGGGGAAAGTGGGTGCAATAGACTTTGCTGGTACAGGTAACTTCTTTTGAGTATTGGCATACTCATCTGCAATACCTCTATACATGGCTGGTTTTCTTAACCAATTATATAGTGTGTGTGAGCTATTTGATTCGATTTTTGTAAGATGTTTTGTCAAGAAAAATCTACGTCTCTCCCTTATTGTTGTTAATCCACTCTCCATAAGCAGAAACTTGGTGATTGTGGGTTTCCCAAGACCAAATATGAGACATATTATATCATTTTGTGTTGTTTCAGTTCTTTGCATCTGGGTCTTTGCACATGCACCATAGACAATGAGCCCATAGTCAATATGGGGTCTTATAGGTGATTTATAAAACTGGAGTAAGGTTTTCTCCTTACATCCCCAGGGTGTGGAAAGAAGTCTTTTTAGTATATTTGCTTTTCTATAACATTTTTTTATTGTGTTTGAAATGTGGAGGTGGAAATTAAATTTTTGGTCCAGCATTAGAGCTAGGTAATTATTATGATTATCTTCTGGAATATTTGTTTTATTTAGAGTTAGTTTTGCATTAACTTGGTTTCACTTTCGGTGAAATTGGATTATTTTTGACTTAGTGGGTGCAATGGGTAAATTTGAATGTTGAGAGAATTTTTCAAAATGGAAAAGTGACTTTTGCAGATTTGACTGTTCTATCTGAAAGGTGTTGTCAGATGACCATAGCACCAGATCATCAGCATATTGTAGATTCATGTGGGGTAGGTTCATGTCCCAGAGATATAGGGCAAATAGGAGGCAACTGAGGACTGCTCCCTGAAGTAGGCCTTTGGATATTGTCTTTTGGGGTGAAGAGGCTGAACCAAAACAAACAATGAAACTTCGCACTTCTATGAAGGATTTGATAAAAGATACTAGCTTAGGAGGTACTCCAAGGTTTGTAAGTTTATTTAAAAGGATTTGGTGGTTCACATTGTCATATGCCCCTTCAAAATCTAGGAAAGCTGCCACTAGGATACTATTTTTGAGAAAGATTCATTTATTGCATTTGTTAGCAAAATGAAAGCATCTGTTGAGGAGTGGTATTTCCTGAATCCAGTTTGAGTGTGTGGGATCATATTATTTTCCTCAACAAACCAGAGGAGTCTGTGATAAATCATTTTCTCCATTATTTTCCCCATCACAGGTGTAATCATTATGGGCCTATAAGACTCAGGGTTGTCTTTTGGTTTATTATTCTTTAGGATTGGTAGGAGGGAAGAACATTTCCATATAGGCCTATTGGGGAACCTAGAAGATGCCCAAGCGTGATTATAACAATTTAGCAGTTCTTGTTTGTATGAAGGTGTGAGATTGTTTATCCAATTAGGGTGTATATTGTCATAGCTGCTGCTAGTTTTGGTCCTAATATGATGTATTGCATTATTCAATTCCTGGATTGAAAATGGGTTAGTTATGCACTCGGATCCTGGGCGTGGTTGGTAACTTGGGTTCATAGGAATTGTGGACAGTTTGCTTTGATTATTTGATGCTAGCTTATTAACAAATAGAGTTGCAAATATTCCCCCACAAAAGCCTGTGGGCATTGAAATCACCACAAATAATGATATTTTTTAACATATTAGAATTATTTATATAATTAAAGAAATCCTTGGCATCTGTAGTTTGGCCATTAGGGTTATAAAAGCTTATTATGTAGGTTTTTAAATTATTCAGCCAAACACTTATACCAATTACATCAACATCATTTTCAAAATCTGGAAAATTGATCCCACAAAATTTTATATTATTATTAATTAATAAAGCTACACCTCCTCCTTTTCTCTCTGAAGATCTATCCTTTCTCAGGATAGTATATCCCAGAGACTTAATTTGTTGATTTTGGGTTAAATGAGTTTCCTAGAGGCAAGCAATATTAATGGAATTATTATTCATACATGATATTAGTTCATTTAGCTTATTTTCTGTGAGTGATCTTACATTCCATTGGAGTATTGATAAATGTTGTGTTGTTGATTTGTTCTTCATATGACTGTGTATCAATGTTCAGCTTTGTTAAAAGTAAATCAAGATCTTTTTTTGATTGAATGAGCATATAATCTGGGATGTAGATTTTTGCCAATTCTGCAATAATTTTTGTTTTCTGTAGTTGATGTATGTTCATGGCCTGCACTGCATTAAAGTGTAGAATGAATAAGGATATATTTTGGGATTGCATTTTTGGTTGTGCATCCTGTTTGTTGGTTAAGGGATTGATTCCTGGTAGTGTTTCTGGTTTGTTTCTTCTTGGGAGGGGGGGCCAGGCTGACCTCATCTCACCGGACAAGGGGGCTTGTTGGCTTGGTGATTCCTTCTGATAGGGATTTGAGCTAGGGGGCTTAGAAGATGGTGTTTTATATGGGGTGCTTGATGCATTGGGGGCATTTGACTTCGGGGTTTTGGTTGGTTTCATTACAGGCTTTATTTGGTATTGTTGGGCAGCATTTGCTGCCATTGCTGCGACGGGGTATGGGATGGCCTTCTCTGTTGATATTCGGAGTGTTAGAGCTTTTTTATTGTATGCAGGGCAAAATGATTTATTTGTAGATTCATGCGGGCCTTTGCAATTTATGCACGTAGGCTGAGTGTTGCTGCCAGTTGTCAGCTCCTTAGGGTGGAATGAATTACAATTACTACACTCTTCGAGAATTGTATTGCATTTGTTTGTCGTGTGTCCCAATTTGAAACACTTCTGACACTGAATAGGTTTAGGTTTGTATTCTTTGTGTGGTTTGATTTTCCCAAATAGGAATAATTTTTCTGGGATATCAATTTTATCCTTCAGTGTGAATAAAAAGGATCTACTAGTTTTTAGATTCTTAGAGTTAGGTTTTCTAAGTTGAGTAACATCCTCAACTGGGATTGTGTTTCCAGCACTATCTGAAAAACCTTCTTTTAACTCCTGAGTAGATATCTCTGGGGGAACATTATAAACTACTATTTTTGTTGGTGAGTGTTTTGGGTTCCAATTAGATGCAATAATTGGGGTATTCAGAAGGGATTTAAGGTTAATTATTGTATCTGCTGATTTCTGATCTTCTACGGGTATTAGCAGAGATCCATCATGGTTAATGTTAAGAGAAAGCATTGATTTTAGCAATTTAAAAATTGCAACTCTTATTGCAATGATCATTTTTATTTTAAAGAGGGTAATGGGAGTAATTTTAAGGTGGATTGCTAAGTTTTTGGAGGGAGGATCTTGGGCAGGGAGAGGGGAAATGCTTTTAATTGGGAAGATTTTTTTCCTTTTTTTAGAACTTCTAGAGAGGGCCTCTTGAAACCCATTATCATCTATGGTTACATTAGCCCCAACACTTATCATTGTCCTATTCTCCGAATTGGAGCTATCATTAGAACTTTGAGATAGCGTGCTTAACCAGCCAGGATGGGTATCTTTCACTATGACACTTTTACTGGAATTTGATTTGGGATCTGGGGGGACTTTTTTTTTGGAGAACTTCTAATCATTGCCTATTAGAAAAAGCTTTAAACACAGAAATAAAACTAAAACAAGAGGCGGAAATAGAAGATATCAAACAGTCCGTACTACACTCTGGGGGAGGATAAACACCACAGTATAGCCCTGTGGATGCTATGAGAAGAATTGTTTTGGTACAACTGCTGATTAGAAGAGATAATAATCACAAGAAAATATATTTCGATTTTCTTAAAAGGTTGCTGTTGCTGTGTTGACCATGACAACTTTAAAACTTTAAAACAGGTTTAATCTCGCAGAAAGCTTAAATGTCTGCTTTTTCCGTCAAAACGGCATATTTTATCTCATGGAGCTTTGACGTTAAACAATCTACGTTACTGAAGACAACTTTTAGACCATTGTTCATCCAATGCGTGCAACTTTTATTCGGGCTATTATCCAGATCATTATATTCCCCAGACTCTATGCTGCTGTGGTTTGAAACATCACTCATGAAAACAGTCTGCTCGGAAAGAACACAGCTTACTGATCTCGCACTGTAAAAAGATTCACTTGATTCATCAATAGTACTTATTTCAAAATTAGAAGACACAGGGCTATTTACACTACTATCTATATTTCTTTGAGAATCATCTAGTTCGTGTCCATTGCAGCTGGTGCTGCGGAGATGGGCACGTTTTATGGAACAATTCTGTTGCCTCGAATGACTAGATTTTCTTCACCATTAGCTTGTCGCGCACGAAGTGCTTCATATAGCTTTGTCCTCTTTATACGTTCGGCTTTTGAAACATCATTTCGAAACTGAATTTGGCCTGTTCCTTTTCTCTCATATGACTTTTGCAGGATCACTTTCTTAATTTTTAATTCATCAACCGAAAAAATAATGGGGCTTGCCTTACGCGAATCATTTTCATTCCTGGAGTTATTGGGACTGACGAGGCGGCGAACATTTTTTACAGCTATCCTTTGTAGGCCGTATTCTTTACATAAGAAGTCACGAATGAATGTCTCATCATTGGGTTACGGCAATACTCCGAATGCTAGGATATTTAATTTGCGTCTTTGTTTGTCTCTATTTTCAGCGATCAATTTTTTCACGTGGCTCTCGAGTTGCTGGTTCATTTCATCTTTAAGAGATTCTACTTGAGATTGGATTAGCTTTTGTAACAGATCAGGATTACTAGCAGCCCCCGGGGCTTGCTCAAGCGAAGTAATACGAGTCTCCACATCCTTGAACTTGGCATCAAAATCTTTCTTGAACTCTTCTTTAAATTCACTAAATGACTGTTTAACTGCATTCTTGATTTTAATATCTAGGTCCTGTACAGCAGTTATTGCAGGTTCAAGTGGTTTAAGGGTTTTGTTAACTATGGCTTGTATTTCAGCTGCACTAGCGCCACTATGGGCATTACCTTTACAAACAGGACACTTCCATTCGCAGCCTAATCTCCTTGTCATTTTTGTCAGAAGATTATACTCGGGTTTGCTAATTTGAAGGCAATTGAAGCAAAGCCATTGTTTACAAATATCACAGTTCATTGCACTAAATTCTTCGTCCAGACTCTCATCACAAGCAGCGCAAATGTCTTTGCCTTTTTTTGGGCTTTCTCGAAGCCTTTTTGGTGGCATTCTGCAACTTTCAGGCACTGATATCAAGGCGACACCAAGTAAAACGCAACTCAGGTAACAGATAATAGAACGCAACTTGGATAACAGAATGCAACCAGGAACACGAGAATGCAGCGCCGCTAGGTAGCGTTACTGTAAAGTCCAAACTTTAGGGGACAAAAATCCAAATAAACTTGACACAATGTAGGGATGATCATTGCTGTCAGCTCAGTCAAAAATGGAAGATAATTATGATGAATTTATCATGGTAATTAGGCTAATGTTTGTGCTCTTTCCTATTAAGCTAGCCTAGTGTCTCTCTCTGAAGAGGCCATTCCCAAGATTCTTTATGTCACATTCACTTTCTTTTAGGTATAACTGAGTCATGTTAAGTCAAATACTAACAGCAAAATCTCACACAGCTTTCAACCTAAGAAAACATAATCACTGAAGCCTAGGCTAGTATTATAGTAGGCTTAATAGCCTAGGCTAGCCAATAGACTAGGCTAGTATATAAGTAAGACCTTAATGATGTAGGATCTAGATTTGATGCAAATATATAAAGTAAAAAAGCTCTGTAAAGTGATAAATTTCAGGTAAAGTTTGGTCAATATATACAAAGTCATATTATTGAGTTAGGACTAAAGTGAATACACCATTTGATGCCTTTTTTTATGCTGATTATATGAATATAATAAGCATTTCAATTGGAAATGAATTTCAGCCCCCCCCCTATATATGCTATACCTAACCTAACCCAGAATTGGCATATAGAAGGGGGGGGGGGGGCTCAAATTCATTTCCAATAGAAATGCTTATTATATTTGTAATCAGTTAAAAAAAGGCATCAAATGGTGTATTCAATTTAGTCCTAACTCAATAATATGATTTTGTACATATTGACCTAAAGTTCTACAAAATCATATTATTGAGTTAGGTATAAAGAGGCCTATTCAGGGTTAGGTTAGGTAGGCTATAGCATATATAGGGGGGAGGGCTGAAATTCATTTCCAATAGAAATGCTTATTATATTTGTAATCAGCATAAAAAAAGGCATTGAATGGTGTATTCACTTTTGTCCTAACTCAATAATATGATTTCATAGAACTTTACCAAATTTTATTGCTGTGCAGCACTACCAATAGGCTATATATAGGCCTATCCTATATATAAAAGTGTACAACAAAAATTTAAGGGGACTGTTGAGACAAGGAAATCAAAATCCTTATAAAGAATAAGTCCTATTTGGTTGTTTTTATGGGGGGAGAGGGCTGCCACCCACTGAAATATTTTCCTGTTTTAATGACCTTTTACCATGCTTATGTTATGGATATCCACCATACAGCTAATATAAAGTAGTATAGTTTATATGTAGAGAAAAAAAACTTAGCCAATCATTGTCTATAGGCCTAGGCTAGAAATTTTTTTAGGCTAGCTGACTAGGTGGCTAAGATTGATGAAAGTTTATTTATATAGCCTAGGAATAGGCCTATATAGCCATTATTATATTTTGAAGTTCATATTATTGACTTACAAATAAAGTAAACACACCACTCAATGCCTTTTT